>NC_091185.1:30210801-30278301 GCF_040958095.1 Procambarus clarkii
ATTTAGTGTTCACGACGTCGACATGATTAAAGAAAGATGGGGAGCTTTCTTACCCTCTAAGTCACTTTAAGCAACTAAGTCACTGACAGGATCAACACCCCAGTGAGTTTTCATCCTGTTGAGAGATGGGGGTGAGGTAGGTTGTGGCGCTAAGGTGCTGTGGTGTTCACAAGATGAGTGATACTGCTCAGTAAAGTCGTCCTTCGGGGCAATGATTAACACAGATCGCAGAGTTATTCGGCAGTGCGGCCAGCGCTTTCTGGACCGTGAACCGCAACTCAACCCGGGCGTATAGTGGTGTCAACAGTGACGCGGCAGTTCCAGGTCACAGTTCGGCGAGACCGCCAGAGTGGCGGCTGGCCTGAGGGGGGTTCGACGCGCCTTCAGTTAGTTTTCTCATTTGGTAGACACTGTGGCACCTCAGCCACCCTCGACCATTACTGGGAGCCCACACTAGAAGGTGAAGGGACTTCTTGAGGTTATCTTGAGATGATTTCGGGGCTTTAGTGTCCCCGCGGCCCGGTCCTCGACCAGGCCTCCACCCCCAGGAAGCAGCCCGTGACAGCTGACTAACACCCAGGTCCCTATTTTACTGCTAGGTAACAGGGGCATAGGGTGAAAGAAACTCTGCCCATTGTTTTTCGCCGGCGCCTGGGATCGAACCCAGGACCACAGGATCAAAAGACCAGTGCGCTGTCCGCTCGGCCGACCGGCTCCCTCGACGGACGACGACGTTTCGGTCCGTCCTGGACCATTCTCAAGTCGATTGTCTTGCGAATGAGTCCCAATCGACTTGAGAATGGTCCAGGACGGACCGAAACGTCGTCGTCCCTTCACCTTCTAGTGTGTGGTCTGGTCAACATACTTCAGCCACGTTATTGTGACTCATGGGCTGTATCACTGGGAGGTTTGTGACTATTCAGATGAGCTCTGAGCTTGGATTAGTTTAAGGTCTAGTCGGGTAGTTAGTATGTGTGACCTTGGGAGAACTACATGGTGGTCACTGGCTTCGACCGCTGACCTGCGATCACCAGGGGTCACTAGTTGACCTGTATGATGCCTCAAGGGGGCTCCGGATGTTCTCCAAACCCGGCCTGCCTGACTTGTGATAACTTGATCCAATAGGTTGTGGCTTGCAGCAGCCCGTAGGCCCTTGTACCGCCTTGAGTATTTCACGATACTCACTTCCCCCTTCAGAGCAGGAGAGATTGCTGAAATAGAGGGAATACAGAGAACATATACGGCACGCATAGACGAGATAAAACACCTAAATTATTGGGATCGTCTCAAAGCTCTCCAAATGTACTCACTAGAAAGGAGACGAGAGAGATACCAAATAATATATACATAGAAAATACTGGAGGGTCAGGTCCCAAATCTATACAGTAAAATAACAACGTACTGGAGTGAACGATATGGAAGAAGATGCAGAATAGAACCAGTGAAGAGCAGAGGTGCCATAGGCACAATCAGAGAACACTGTATAAACATCAGGGGTCCAGTGAAGAGCAGAGGTGCCATAGGCACAATCAGAGAACACTGTATAAACATCAGGGGTCCGCGGCTGTTCAACGTCCTCCCAGCGAGCATAAGAAATATTGCCGGAACAACCGTGGACATTTTCAAGAGAAAACTGGACTGTTTTGTAAAAGAAGTTCCGGACCAACCGGGCTGTGGTGGGTATGTGGGCCTGCGGGTCGCTGTATGCAACAGCCTGGTGGACCAAACTCACAAAGTCGAGCCTGGCCCCGGGCCGGGCTTGGGTACAGGTACATCCAGGTACAGCCCAGGTGTTGGTGGCTGGTGGACCACACCGGCAATAGGTACCGGGTTCGAGGTACCGGGTTCACGGATGGTTCAACAACGGTTCCTGTGTTTCCGGTTGACGGGAGCCGGCGTCTGGACAAGGGGCCGCTAGCGGTGGACCCGCGGTCACACCGGTTCCCCCTCCCCGTCCCCCCCACCACCCACCCGGACACTTCCGCACTACACCGAGAGAGAGAGAGACAGAGAGAGAGAGAGAGAGAGAGAGAGAGAGAGAGAGAGAGAGAGAGAGAGAGAGAGACAGAGAGACAGAGAGAGAGAGACAGAGAGAGAGAGCCGGAGACAGAGACAGAGAGCCGGAGACAGAGACAGAGAGAGAGACAGAGACAATGAGAGAGAGAGAGAGAGAGAGAGAGAGAGAGAGAGAGAGAGAGAGAGAGAGAGAGAGAGAGAGAGAGAGAGAATCAGGAATTACAAGTCAGAAAAAAACCCAGTGAGACGCCATTATTTCCCGGCGCCACAGGTAGTCACCTTCCATATTGTGGGAAGGAATGAAGGAAGGTGGTGAGCCATTAGACTGTTGGTGTTGGCACACGGTATAAGTATATATATATATATATATATATATATATATATATATATATATATATATATATATATATATATATATATATATATATATATATATATATAGGCAGCTCCTGCGGTGAACCACTGACCTGGTTCTCGAACGAGGTTTGGTTTCTGTGGTGATGAACAGGTTCCCAGAACCTTGCTCGACTGTTGTCGACATCTCACCCCGTTTTCTACACTTAACGGTCGACAACACCCCGTTTTCTTCATTCAACTTTCGACAACATACCCCGTTTTCTACACCAAACGGTCGACAAGAACCCGTTTTCTATACTCACCGGTCGACAACACACCCCGTTTTCTACACCCAACGGTCGACAACACACCCGTTTTCTACAGTCAACGGTCGACAACACACACCGTTTTCTATCCTCAACGGTCGACAACACACCCGTTTTCTACACTTAACGGTCGACAACACGTCGTTTTCTACACTCAACGGTCGACAACACATCCCGTTTTCTACACTCCACGGTCGACAACACCCCGTTTTCTACACTCAACGGTCGACAACACACCCCGTTTTCTACACTCAACGGTCGACAACACCCCGTTTTCTACACTCAACGGTCGACAACACCTCGTTTTCTACACTCAACGGTCGACAACACACCCCGTTTTCTACACTCAATGGTCGACAACACACCCCGTTTTCTATACTCAACGGTCGACAACACACCCCGTTTTCTACACTCAACGGTCGACAACACCCCGTTTTCTACACTCAACGGTCGACAACACACCCCGTTTTCTACACTCAATGGTCGACAACACACCCCGTTTTCTATACTCAACGGTCGACAACACACCCCGTTTTCTATACTCAACGGTCGACAACACACCCCGTTTTCTACACCCAACGGTCGACAACACACCCCGTTTTCTACACCCAACGGTCGACAGCACCCCGTTTTCTACACCCAACGGTCGACAACACACCCCGTTTTCTACACCCAACGGTCGACAACACACCAATTTTCTACACAACGGTCGACAACACACCCCGTTTTCTACACCCAACGGTCGACAACACACCCCGTTTTCTACACCCAACGGTCGACAACACACCCCGTTTTCTACACCCAACGGTCGACAACACACCCCGTTTTCTACACCCAACGGTCGACAACACCCCGTTTTCTACACTCAACGGTCGACAACACACCCCGTTTTCTACACTTAACGGTCGACAACACACCCTGTTTTCTATACTCAACGGTCGACAACACACCCCGTTTTCTACACCCAACGGTCGACAACACACCCCGTTTTCTACACTCAACGGTCGACAACACACCCGTTTTCTTCACTCAACGGTCGACAACACACCCCGTTTTCTATACTCAACGGTTGACAACACACCCCGTTTTCTATACTCAACGGTCGACAACACACACCGTTTTCTACACTCAACGGTCGACAACACACCCCGTTTTCTATACTCAACGGTCGACATCTCACCCGTTTTCTACACCCAACGGTCGACAACACACCCGTTTTCTTCACTCAACGGTCGACAACACACCCCGTTTTCTATAATCAACGGTTGACAACACACCCCGTTTTCTATACTCAACGGTCGACATCTCACCCGTTTTCTACACCCAACGGTCGACAACACACCCGTTTTCTTCACTCAACGGCCGACAACACACCCCGTTTTCTATACTCAACGGTCGACATCTCACCCGTTTTCTACACCCAACGGTCGACAACACACCCCGTTTTTTATACTCAACGGTCGACATCTCACCCGTTTTCTTCACTCAACGGTCGACAACATACCCGTTTTCTTCACTCAACGGTCGACAACACACCCGTTTTCTTCACTCAACGGGCGACAACACACCCGTTTTCTATACTCAACGGTCGACAACACCCCGTTTTCTATACTCAACGGTCGACAACCGTTTTCTACACCCAACGGTCGACAACACACCCCGTTTTCTATACTCAACGGTCGACTTTCCCATTTTGTTACAAATTCAGCTACTAGGAACATGTTCCAAGTAGCACGGGCTATGGTGAGCCCGTAGTGGATTTACCTAGCACAGGAGCGGGGCAAGTAGCACGGGCTATGGTGAGCCCGTAGTGGACTTACCTGGCACAGGAGTGGGGCAAGTAGCACGGGCTATGGTGATCCCGGAGTGGACTTACCTAGCACAGGAGCGGGGCAAGTAGCACGGGCTACGGTGAACCCGTAGTGGACTTATCTACATATTTTACATATAACAAATATGCCTACTACATATTTCACACACACACACACACACACACACTAGCAAGTGTAAAGTTATGAAAATAGGCTCTTTGGTCCCGCCTCTCAATTGTCAATCAACTGGTGTACAGGTTCCTGAGCCTACTGGACTCTATCATATCTACACTTGAAACTGTGTATGGAGTCAGCCTCCACCACATCACTGCCTAATGCATTCCATCCGTTAAAGACTCTGACACTGAAAAACTTCTTTCTAACGTCTCTGTGGCTCATGTGGGCACTCAGTTTCCACCTGTGTCCCCTTGTTCGCGTCCCACCGTGCTAAATAGTTTGTCAATTTATCAACCTTATTAACTCCTCAAATTTTTTAGGAGGTAATCATGTCTCCCCTAACTTTTCTGTCTCCCACAGTCGTGAGATTTAATTCCAATAGTCTTTCCTGATCAACGAGGCTACGACTCATATGCCACACTGCGAGCAGCCTCGTCTAACAGCCTGTTAGACCAGCCCACCAACCAGAAGTCCCAGCCAGAGACCGAGCCGCTGGGACAAGATCCCCGGAACCACCTGAAGGTAATCACCGGCTAAACAAGGAGCCACTCCCCACGCTGAAGCACTCAGAGACATGACCACGGCGTGAAAGCTCCACTCCCCACACCCCCATCTGGTATATGAAGGAGCCCTGTTGCATAAGCAACAGGGCTTCATTAAGGAACATATAATCTCTTCCCACAACCAAACCATCGCCAGAGAAATCCTAGTAAACAACACAGAAATCATCGATAGATACAGCGATAGCAGGCGGCTTGACGTTTGCGAGGCACTACACATCAAGAAGTCAACACCAGCAATCAACAGCCAATTATTGCACAACTATATTCTACCCACCTCAAGACTCCGCTCCAATATAGAAGCATCAAGAAATATGGACCAATAGGCTTTCTACAAACACTTCTATTCAATATCCATTGTTTCGTGTTCTGTCTTGTGTTGATGAAATTAATACCCTATTAATACTCTTGTTCTGTCTTGTGTTGATGAAATTAATACCCTATTAATACCACATTTTGTTCTAATGCCACATCACCCCTTCCACCTCACTCAAATGTAGATATAAAATCGGAGATACGTAAGTTCTATTCAGTTGTGTATTTGTGAACTAAAGTCTTTGAAAATGTAATAAGTTTTACGAAACGCGCCCGTGTCGCGTCAGACTAGAAATAAAAATGAATTTTGGAGAATTGATTTTTGATTTACCTCCAACAGTGAAGCGTAATGTACGAAAGATTGAGAAAATTCGTGTTAGAATTATTAATCTTACTTTTTCGGTCATATTTAATAATATATGTCTACAGGAAAGACTGCTACCAAAATATACTAATATATATATATATATATATATATATATATATATATATATATATATATATATATATATATATATATATATAACTGAAAACTCACACCCCAGAAGTGACTCGAACCCATACTCCCAGGAGCAACGCAACTGGTATGTACAAGACGCCTTAATCCACTTGACCATCACGACCGGACAAAATGAGGTGATAGCCGAGGCTATTTGAACCACCCCACCGCCGGCACTCGGATAGTAATCTTGGGCATAGCATTTTACCAAATCACCTCATTCTTTGGGGCACACGTGAGGAACACAAATGCGAACAAGCCTGAATGGTCCCCAGGACAATATGCAACTGAAAACTCACACCCCAGAAGTGACTCGAACCCATACTGCCAGGAGAACTATCAGGAGAACTATATTATGTCCGGTCGTGATGGTCAAGTGGATTAAGGCGTCTGGTACATACCAGTTGCGTGGCTCCTGGGAGTATGGGTTCGAGTCACTTCTGGGGTGTGAGTTTTCAGTTGCATATTGTCCTGGGGACCATTCCTGGTTACCTGGTTGATACCTGGTTGATGGGGTTCTGGGAGTTCTTCTACTCCCCAAGCCCGGCCCGAGGCCAGGCTCGACTTGTGAGAGTTTGGTCCACCAGGCTGTTGCTTGGAGCGGCCCGCAGGCCCACATACCCACCACAGCCCGGTTGGTCCGGCACTCCTTGGAGGAATAAATCTAGTTTCCTCTTGAAAATGTCCACGGTTGTTCCGGCAATATTTCTTATGCTTGCTGGGAGGACGTTGAACAACCGCGGACCTCTGATGTTTATACAGTGTTCTCTGATTGTGCCTATGGCACCTCTGCTCTTCACTGGTTCTATTCTACATTTTCTTCCATGTCGTTCACTCCAGTACGTTGTTATTTTACTGTGTAGATTTGGTACTTGGCCCTCCAGTATCTTCCAGGTGTATATTATTTGATATCTCTCTCGTCTTCTTTCTAGTGAGTACATTTGGAGGGCTTTGAGACGATCCCAATAATTTAGGTGCTTTATTGCGTCTATGCGTGCCGTATATGTTCTCTGTATTCCCTCTATTTCGGCAATCTCTCCTGCTTTGAAGGGGGAAGTGAGTACTGAGCAGTACTCAAGACGGGACAACACCAGTGCCTTGAAGAGTACAACCATTGTGATGGGATCCCTGGATTTGAAAGTTCTCGTAATCCATCCTATCATTTTTCTGGCTGTCGCAATATAGCTTGGCTTGTTCAATTCAGGCTTGCAATTCAGGCTTGTTCGCATATATATATATATATATATATATATATATATATATATATATATATATATATATATATATATATATATATATATATATGCAAACAAGCCTGAATGGTCCCCAGGACTATATGCGAATGAAAACTCACACCCCAGAAGTGACTCGAACCCATACTCCCAGAAGCATCGCAACTGGTAACTACAGGGCGCCTTAATCCGCTTGACCATCACGGCCGTCAAAAGGAAGTGATAGCCGAGGCTATTTGAGCCACTTCCCCGACGGCAACTCGGATGGTAATCTTGGGCATAGCATTTCACCAAATCACCTCATTCTTTGGGGCACACGTGAGGAACACAAATGCAAACAAGCCTGAATGGTCCCCAGGACTATATGCGAATGAAAACTCACACCCCAGAAGTGACTCGAACCCATACTCCCAGAAGCATCGCAACTGGTAACTACAGGGCGCCTTAATCCGCTTGACCATCACGGCCGTCAAAAGGAAGTGATAGCCGAGGCTATTTGAGCCACTTCCCCGACGGCAACTCGGATGGTAATCTTGGGCATAGCATTTCACCAAATCACCTCATTCTTTGGGGCACACGTGAGGAACACAAATGCAAACAAGCCTGAATGGTCCCCAGGACTATATGCGAATGAAAACTCACACCCCAGAAGTGACTCGAACCCATACTCCCAGAAGCATCGCAACTGGTAACTACAGGGCGCCTTAATCCGCTTGACCATCACGGCCGTCAAAAGGAAGTGATAGCCGAGGCTATTTGAGCCACTTCCCCGACGGCAACTCGGATGGTAATCTTGGGCATAGCATTTCACCAAATCACCTCATTCTTTGGGGCACACGTGAGGAACACAAATGCAAACAAGCCTGAATGGTCCCCAGGACTATATGCGAATGAAAACTCACACCCCAGAAGTGACTCGAACCCATACTCCCAGAAGCATCGCAACTGGTAACTACAGGGCGCCTTAATCCGCTTGACCATCACGGCCGTCAAAAGGAAGTGATAGCCGAGGCTATTTGAGCCACTTCCCCGACGGCAACTCGGATGGTAATCTTGGGCATAGCATTTCACCAAATCACCTCATTCTTTGGGGCACACGTGAGGAACACAAATGCAAACAAGCCTGAATGGTCCCCAGGACTATATGCGAATGAAAACTCACACCCCAGAAGTGACTCGAACCCATACTCCCAGAAGCATCGCAACTGGTAACTACAGGGCGCCTTAATCCGCTTGACCATCACGGCCGTCAAAAGGAAGTGATAGCCGAGGCTATTTGAGCCACTTCCCCGACGGCAACTCGGATGGTAATCTTGGGCATAGCATTTCACCAAATCACCTCATTCTTTGGGGCACACGTGAGGAACACAAATGCAAACAAGCCTGAATGGTCCCCAGGACTATATGCGAATGAAAACTCACACCCCAGAAGTGACTCGAACCCATACTCCCAGAAGCATCGCAACTGGTAACTACAGGGCGCCTTAATCCGCTTGACCATCACGGCCGTCTATGGCCATCTATGCCATAGATGTAGTTACCAGTTGCGATGCTTCTGGGAGTATGGGTTCGAGTCACTTCTGGGGTGTGAGTTTTCATTCGCATATAGTCCTGGGGACCATTCAGGCTTGTTTGCATTTGTGTTCCTCACGTGTGCCCCAAAGAATGAGGTGATTTGGTGAAATGCTATGCCCAAGATTACCATCCGAGTTGCCGTCGGGGAAGTGGCTCAAATAGCCTCGGCTATCACTTCCTTTTGACGGCCGTGATGGTCAAGCGGATTAAGGCGCCCTGTAGTTACCAGTTGCGATGCTTCTGGGAGTATGGGTTCGAGTCACTTCTGGGGTGTGAGTTTTCATTCGCATATAGTCCTGGGGACCATTCAGGCTTGTTTGCATTTGTGTTCCTCACGTGTGCCCCAAAGAATGAGGTGATTTGGTGAAATGCTATGCCCAAGATTACCATCCGAGTTGCCGTCGGGGAAGTGGCTCAAATAGCCTCGGCTATCACTTCCTTTTGACGGCCGTGATGGTCAAGCGGATTAAGGCGCCCTGTAGTTACCAGTTGCGATGCTTCTGGGAGTATGGGTTCGAGTCACTTCTGGGGTGTGAGTTTTCATTCGCATATAGTCCTGGGGACCATTCAGGCTTGTTTGCATTTGTGTTCCTCACGTGTGCCCCAAAGAATGAGGTGATTTGGTGAAATGCTATGCCCAAGATTACCATCCGAGTTGCCGTCGGGGAAGTGGCTCAAATAGCCTCGGCTATCACTTCCTTTTGACGGCCGTGATGGTCAAGCGGATTAAGGCGCCCTGTAGTTACCAGTTGCGATGCTTCTGGGAGTATGGGTTCGAGTCACTTCTGGGGTGTGAGTTTTCATTCGCATATAGTCCTGGGGACCATTCAGGCTTGTTTGCATTTGTGTTCCTCACGTGTGCCCCAAAGAATGAGGTGATTTGGTGAAATGCTATGCCCAAGATTACCATCCGAGTTGCCGTCGGGGAAGTGGCTCAAATAGCCTCGGCTATCACTTCCTTTTGACGGCCGTGATGGTCAAGCGGATTAAGGCGCCCTGTAGTTACCAGTTGCGATGCTTCTGGGAGTATGGGTTCGAGTCACTTCTGGGGTGTGAGTTTTCATTCGCATATAGTCCTGGGGACCATTCAGGCTTGTTTGCATTTGTGTTCCTCACGTGTGCCCCAAAGAATGAGGTGATTTGGTGAAATGCTATGCCCAAGATTACCATCCGAGTTGCCGTCGGGGAAGTGGCTCAAATAGCCTCGGCTATCACTTCCTTTTGACGGCCGTGATGGTCAAGCGGATTAAGGCGCCCTGTAGTTACCAGTTGCGATGCTTCTGGGAGTATGGGTTCGAGTCACTTCTGGGGTGTGAGTTTTCATTCGCATATAGTCCTGGGGACCATTCAGGCTTGTTTGCATTTGTGTTCCTCACGTGTGCCCCAAAGAATGAGGTGATTTGGTGAAATGCTATGCCCAAGATTACCATCCGAGTTGCCGTCGGGGAAGTGGCTCAAATAGCCTCGGCTATCACTTCCTTTTGACGGCCGTGATGGTCAAGCGGATTAAGGCGCCCTGTAGTTACCAGTTGCGATGCTTCTGGGAGTATGGGTTCGAGTCACTTCTGGGGTGTGAGTTTTCATTCATATATATATATATATATATATATATATATATATATATATATATATATATATATATATATATATAATGTGTGTGTGTAACCTATCATCCTTTGTACCATATGTTTTTCTTATCTTATGTGTTGAGACCTATTATCTTTCAGCCTTGGTGTGTCCCTCAGTCTTTATGGCCTGTTCCTTTATCTCAGCCTTTCTCTTGATATAAAGCTATATAGCTTTATTTTTATTGGATTTTAGCCTTTTATTGTCAAGGCTTATTGTGCTATCTTCTCTTCCTTCTGCTTGTTTATCTTGTACCAACTCCTTATCTCTTTATTATCTCTCTTTTTATTCCTCAACTTTCGTATCTTCTGGCTACCCCTTTCTCCTCTATCTTTCTCTCTCTCTCTCTCTCTCTCTCTCTCTCTCTCTTGATCAGGAGATAATACCTGCTGCAGGAGGACGTCTTCTCACCTGTGTATCGTACCATCACTTGCTGACCAAACTAATGTTACACGACCCTGAAATACTTGCATATAAACATTATCTCTCTGGCTTGGACCCACTTTGTATGCGCGGAGCTGAGGCAGTATGAGTGAGTTCCCCCTCGTGTGACTTCTGCAGGTGAAGTGAGGGAAAATGGAGGTCTTGATATTGGGTTGATACAGGTGTGGGTTAGTGGGTATTGATGTAGGTGTGGATTAGTGGGTATTGGTGTAGGTGTGGATTGATGTTGATGATACAGGTGATGATTCTGGTCCACAGAAACATTAATAAATTTTTAATAGGTTTTATAAAAAGTTTAAATTATTTCATTATCAATATGCTGTAATTATGTTAATAGTAAAATAATAAACATCTACCTAACTAATCAACGAAACTATTGTTTGCACTAAATATTTTCTGTATTATTGTTAAATAGTTCATTAATTTTCCGTCTTCGGAATTACCAGTTATTAATTAAATAAAATCCCAATGGCTGTACTACTTAAAACACTTCAGGAGAATTATTGGTTATCCTAAACAGACGTTTTTATGAATGCTTTCAAACATTTTGTTTTCTTATAGTATACAATGATGTTATAAAATACAAATATAATAATTATGTTATAATCTGCGGCTCAAAATTTGCACCGGCACGTGAGAGATTTTTTTTAGAGGATTACTGCTGATTTGGGCACTAATTTGGGCACTAATTTGGGCACTAATTTGGGCACTAACTTGGGTACTAATTTGGGCACTAATTTGGGCACTAATTTGGGTACTAATTTGGGCACTAATTTGAACATTCTTCGCTGTCAAGAAAATTATGGTTCCATCTTTTGCTGTTTTAAGGCAAATCCGCCACCCAATAGTAAGGGGTCATCTGTACTCGGTTGTGCTTGTGGGAGTTGAGCTTTGGCTCTTTGGTCCCGCCTCTCAACTGTCAATCAACAGGTGTACAGATTCCTGAGCCTATTGGGCTCTATCATATCTACATTATAAACTGTGTATGGAGTCAGCCTCCACCACATCACTGCCTAATGAATCCCACCTGTTAACTACTCTGACACTGAAAAAGTTCTTTCTAACGTCCCTGGGGCTCATGTGGGTACTAAGTTTCCACCTGTGTCCCCTTGTTCGTGTGCCACCCGTGTTAAATACAGTCTTTATCTACCCAATCAATTCCTTTGAGAATCTTGCATGTGGTGATCATGTCTCACCTAACTCTTGCCATCCAGTGACGTAAGGTTTAATTGTATGTGTGACTGATGATACAGGTATGGATTGTGTATTGATGCTTGTATTACGAAAGATCTAAGAGTGTTTTAACATGTCCGAAGCGGGTATCTTTGGCATTTGGGCTACCTGGCGTGTGGCGACCTTGTAATGCCTCAGGTTTCTGACGCTGGCTGGTTTGATCAGCTAAACTCTTGGTGCTGGCACGTAGACGCCACAAGGCGGTTGATCAGGTGCCCTTTGTAGGTGTTTATCAACTTTCCCCTTGAACACAATAAGGGGTTAGACTGGTAGTTTAACTTAGTGTTTAGAGGGACGGTGTTGGGTCTGGCAGAGAGAGAGAGAGAGAGAGAGAGAGAGAGAGAGAGAGAGAGAGAGAGAGAGGGGTAAGTGGGAGTGCGGGAAGAGAGCGCTAAAGGGCGCTGGGAGCTGTGAGTCTCCTCCGCTCCTGTGCCAGGTAAGTCCACTACGGGTTCACCATAGCCCGTGCTACTTGCCCCGTTCCTGTGCCAGGTAAGTCCACTACGGGCTCACCATAGCCCGTGCTACTGGCCCCGCTCCTGTGCCAGGTAAGTCCACTACGGGCTCACCATAGCCCGTGCTACTTGCCCCGCTCCTGTGCCAGGTAAGTCCACTGCGGGCTCACCATAGCCCGTGCTACTTGCCCCGCTCCTGTGCCAGGTAAGTCCACTACGGGCTCACCATAGCCCGTGCTACTTGCCCCGTTCCTGTGCCAGGTAAGTCCACTACGGGCTCACCATAGCCCGTGCTACTTGCCCCGCTCCTGTGCCAGGTAAGTCCACTACGGGCTCACCATAGCCCGTGCTACTTGCAACTTGTTCCGAGAAGCTGAATCTATAACAACAATGTGAGTCTCACTGTGAGCGTCGCGAGGCGAGGCTTGGGACCGGCAGCGAAGGCGCCGAGCCAATAAGAACCGCCGTAACCTGCTGTAGGAGGGAGGGGGGGGGGGGGAGGGGGAGGGGTCACTAACGGAGCGGGCGAGGCTTGGAGAAGTCGTTTAAGATAAGCGTTATCGTAACGGGCGGTCAGGCGGAGGCAAGGCGGCCGGGGCTGTTTACAGGCCGGGATAACTACCCGGGGATAACAAGTGTTCTTGTGGGGGGTGGGTAAGGGAAGAGGGGGGAGTTTACTTCTGGTTTACACAGAAGGGAAGTCTATAGCCTCCTTACACCCCCGCCTACCAGCCGTGCTGTGCCTTTTGGGTTCTAACTTATGCTGACGAGGGAGCCGGTTGGCCGAGCAGACAGCACGCTGGACTTGTGATCCTGTGGGTTCGATCCCGGGCGCCGGCGAGAAACAATGGGCAGAGTTTCTTTCACTCTATGCCCCCCCTGTTACCTAGCAGTAAAATAGGTACCTGGGTGTTAGTCAGCTGTCACGGGCTGCTTCCTGGGGGTGGAGGCCTGGTCGAGGACCGGGCCGCGGGGACACTAAAGCCCCGAAATCATCTCAAGATAACCTCAAGATAGACGTCAAAAGTTGTGGCTGGAGGTGGCTTCCTCAACTTCTTCTTTCAGGACCTTCCAGTGGTGGTGGCCACCAGTACCTCCTGGCATGTCTTAACACATGTGTGTCTCCAGCTTAGAGAGAGAGAGAGAGAGAGAGAGAGAGAGAGAGAGAGAGAGAGAGAGAGAGAGAGAGAGAGAGAGAGAGAGAGAGAGAGAGAGAGAAAGACAGAGAGAGAGAGAGAGAGAGATACAGAGAGATACAGAGAGAGAGAGAGAGAGATACAGAGAGAGAGAGAGAGAGAGAGAGAGAGAGAGAGAGAGAGAGAGAGAGAGAGAGAGAGAGAGAGAGAGAGAGAGATACAGAGAGAGAGAGAGATACAGAGAGAGAGAGAGAGAGAGAGAGAGAGAGAGAGAGAGAGAGAGAGAGAGAGAGAGAGAGAGAGAGAGAGAGAGAGATACAGAGAGAGAGAGATACAGAGAGAGAGAGAGAGAGATACAGAGAGAGAGAGAGAGAGAGAGAGAGAGAGAGAGAGAGAGAGAGAGAGAGAGAGAGAGAGAGAGAGAGAGAGAGAGAGAGAGAGATACAGAGAGAGAGAGAGAGACAGAGAGAGAGAGATACAGAGAGAGAGATACAGAGAGATACAGAGAGAGAGAGAGAGAGAGAGAGAGAGAGAGAGAGAGAGAGAGAGAGAGAGACAGAGTGAGAGAGAGAGAGAGAGAGAGAGATACAGTGAGAGATACAGTGAGAGATACAGTGAGAGAGAGTGAGAGAGAGAGCGAGAGACTAATTTACATATTAACGGGACTGTTTCTAAATCTGCACTTGAAAATAACTCTTTTACCAGCCCAGGAGGCATGGCAGGAAGTGCAAAAATATACCCCGTTGTAAAGCAGAGGTGCAATAGGTACGCTGAGAGAGTGAACTGGTCGAATGGTGGCCAGGTTGTAATCCTGTGGATCACAACCTGTCCACTTGTGGACGGTCGGGGATTGAACACCGACCCGCATGAAGCATGCCCGTCGCTCTACCGTCCACCTCAAGTGGTTGAACAACCAACAAGGGAGATATCACACACAGAAACCACAATAGCGTGATGCATCAAATGAACAAATCCACAAGGGCCGTGACGAGGATTCGAACCTGTTTTCCGAGAGCATCCCAGACGCTATCTTAATCGACTAATCGTTGCCCCGTATTAAGGCAGGGATGCTCCCGGACGCAGGTTCGAATCCTCGTCACGGCCCTCCTTGTGGATTTCTTGAAGGGAAGTATATAAGAACATAAGAACAAAGGTAACTGCAGAAGGCCTATTGGCCCATACGAGGCAGCTCCTATTTATAACCACCCAATCCCACTCATATACTTGTCCAACCCGCGCTTGAAACAATCGAGGGACCCCACCTCCAGCAAGTTACGCGGCAATTGGTTCCACAAATCAACAACCCTGTTACTAAACCAGTATTTACCCAAGTCTTTCCTAAATCTAAACTTATCCAATTTATACCCATTGTTTCGTGTTCTGTCTTGTGTTCATACTTTTAATACCCTATTAATATCCCCTTTGTTATGTCCATTCACCCACTTGTAAACCTCTATCATGTTACGCGGCAATTGGTTCCACAAACCTACAACCCTGTTGCCGAACCAGTATTTACCCAAGTCTTTCCTAAATCTAAACTTATCCAATTTATACCCATTGTTTCGTGTTGTGTCTTGTGTTGATACTTAAGAACAATGATGATATGATGAAGATGTTGAGGCGTACGGGTTGTGGGTTGTGTTGTGGGGGCGACAAGACCACAGTCTCTCTCATCATTAGCAATTCATAAGTCATTTGATATTCTGGAACACAAGTTGCCGGAGACGGCTGTCTTAAGGCGGGTTTCCCCTTCTCCTAAGACCCACGACTCATCCTTATATATGACCGGTGTTGGCTAAGGTGTTTCAGCAACACCACACTCCTATCTTTGTGTGTTGCGTCGGTAGCGGGGACACATCAATGATAGCAGCATCGGTAGCGGGAACATCAATGATAGCAGCATCAGCAGTTTACACATCAATGGAAGGCATATTCTCATTACAAGAGGAGAACAAACTTTAAACCACAACTTAACGGTGTAACACTTAAGTTGGTTGACTACTAACATGGAGGCACTGTTGGCTCTCACAGTGAAGCAGAGAGCAGCTCCACCAATACATAAGGACATGTAAAAGTCGACTCAGGGTTATCTTGAGGTTATCTTGAGATGATTTCGGGGCTTTTTAGTGTCCCCGCGGCCCGGTCCTCGACCAGGCCTTCACCCCCCAGGAAGCAGCCCGTGACAGCTGACTAACACCCAGGTACCTATTTTACTGCTAGGTAACAGGGGCATAGGGTGAAAGAAACTCTGCCCATTGTTTCTCGCTGGCGCCTGGGATCGAACCCAGGACCACAGGATCACAAGTCCCGCGTGCTGTCCACTCGGCCGACCGGGTCCTGAAAGCTATGTCCTGCAATGGGCCTCAATTGCCGCGTTTAAAATGATACACACAGCCCATGTGCTCACTCCCTGGAGGCCTATGCTGTCCCAATCTTGTGCACTTACTTCCAAAGCGATATGAAAAGGCTTGAAAGCATACCTTCAGTGCAGGCGATGAGTCACAATAACGTGGCTAAAGTATGTTGACCAGACCACACACTAGAAGGTGAAGGGACGACGACGACGTTTCGGTCTGTCTTAGACCATTCTCAAGTCGATTGAGAATGGTCTAGGACGGACCGAAACGTCGTCGTCCCTTCACCTTCTAGTGTGTGGTCTGGTCAACATACCTTCAGTGTTAAAAGCAGAGTTAAGCAACTGAATGTTAAGCTTGCAAATTAAGGTATTCAGAGACCTCTAATACAAATGATATTGCTAATAGAAAGCTGAGCTCTACAGAAACAGGAGAAACTAAAAATAATATCGCCAGTCAGCCTTGCACTAAGAGCTTCACCTGCTTGAGCTTCACCTGCTTGAGCTTCACCTGCTTGAGCTTCACCTGCTTGAGCAAGCCCGTGAGCTCCTGCCTGTAGAGAGGTTACCTCCCTGGGTGGATGACCCATGTAAGATCAACATACCACAAGAAATAAAGTAAAAGTATCTTGAGGAAATTAACACAGAAGCCGGAAATGAATTAGCTCAAATCTACACTGATGGGTCATCTAATTCTTCTAATGGCAGGGCTGGTGCAGCATACACTGTAATTAGGAATAATGCCTTTCAAACCGGAAATGAGGAAAAAGCACGTATTGAGAACTATGCCTCCTCACGCAAGCAGAGTTAACTGCCATTATTATGGCGTTAAGATTCCTTCAAAGAAACACTAACGGTGCAGTGATCTGTACTGATGCAAAAACAGCACTGCAAAGCCTAAGTAAAAATCGTGCAGAAAATCTTGCAATAGTCGCTGAAATTAAGAGAGCTGTGAGAGTACTTACCAATCAGGGAAGAGTCATCAAGTTTCTGTGGATCCCCTCCCATGTTGGGGATCCCCTCCCATGTTGGAATATGTGGGAATGAACGAGCAGATGTGCTGGCTGCTGAAGGCGCTGAAGGAGACCATATTGAATACTTCATACCCAAGACTCAACTACAAATTAGAGGTATTATCAGGCAACATCACCGTGACAAGGTAACTGAGGAAAGGAGGATAGAAGCACAAACCAGTGAATCTGTACGATGGTACAACATGGTTACAGCTGGCAATCCCAATCATTATGGCCGAAGAGGAGGAGGACGCGGGAGAGAATCAGTAATAGCAAGAATCCGTCTTGGATACAAATATCCATGGAGATTCAGGATGAAAACAACAGTTGAGCAGCGGAGTTGTAGAATCTGTGGTGAGAGTGACGGACACCGCCTTGACCACTACCTGAGAGAATGTGAACATCTAATAGTTTTAGTTTAGTTTAATTCATTTGTTATGTACCCCATACCCATCCTGTCCAGCCTAGTCAGTGGTCCAATGGTCCAAAGGTTACAGCGGCACATAATGGGGCTCGAGTACTGAATCTCATTTAGCTATGCAAGATTACTGTCTTCATCAACAATGGGTTCGAGAACTACCATAAGTAGTTCTAAGTCTCTAAGCTAAGTATCTTACGTATGTGGTGAGTTAGTGTCATAATTTGATCTGCCCTCCCCCCCCCCCCTTCCCTACCCCCCTCTTCCCCCCCCCCTCCCACCCCCACCATCACCATGCAGTGGTGGAAAGGTTCCAATCACCCATTAATACCTACAATTAACAAATTGGGAATATTTGGCTAAAATTGATTTTAATGTCTAATTAGGTTTTAAATCATTACACATTTCTTGAACGTTTGTTATAGAAGTTTCTCTAAATTTTCGAATCCCACAGTGACGGATCTGTTCTGTTGAGACAGGTCAACATCGGCAGATAAGGCCAATTCCCAGAGGTATAGAGCAGACATAGAACACATAGAGCAGAGTTAAAGCCGAGCAGAGATACCGTCTAGAGGTCTGCTGATCTTAGTGGATGACTCAGAAGCATGTGGATCATCTTGCATTAGAAACAAGACAATATACTCCGTATTGCTTGAATTATGGAAACATGCTTTGTCAAATATAGAATGGACAAAAAAAATAATATGTAATATAAGGAGCAGCAAATTTACTAACAGACAAATTCATAGAGAATGAATGGTAGCAGAGACGGTGGTCAAATCTAGCAACTGTTCTTGAAAGATCTGACCCATTTTGCACCCGCAGGGACACGTCAGTTTAGGGAGTTAGTAAATGTTAATGTTACTGTTTGACACTTGAGACAGTTAAGCCAGACGACAGGCTGCGAGCAGCCGCGTCTAACAGCCTGGTTGATCAGTCCAGCAACCAGGAGGCCTGGTCGACGACCGGGCCGCGGGGACACTAAGCCCCGGAAGCACCTCAAGGTAACCTCAGTCCCAGCTGTGTCCGGGTACAAGTCTGTATGTACAGTAAGGTAAGTGTCTGTACCGCCAGTAAGGTACCTTACTGTCGATACCTTCAAGTGTAGATATGACAGAGCCCAGTAGGCTCAGGAACCTGTACACCAGTTGATTGACAGTTGAGAGGCGGGACCAAAGAGCCAAAGCTCAACCCCCGCAAGCACAATTAAGTGAGTACCTTACTGTGGTCTTTAATAGTAAGGTTATCTTGAGGTTATCTTGAGATGATTTCGGGGCTTTTAGTGTCCCCGCGGCCCGGTCCTCGACCAGGCCTCCACCCCCAGGAAGCATCCCGTGACAGCTGACTAACACCCAGGTACCTTTTTTACTGCTAGGTAACAGGGGGCATAGGGTGAAAGAAACTCTGCCCATTGTTTCTCGCCGGCGCCTGGGATCGAACCCAGGACCACA
Organism: Procambarus clarkii; assembly: GCF_040958095.1. Classification (NCBI taxonomy): domain Eukaryota; kingdom Metazoa; phylum Arthropoda; class Malacostraca; order Decapoda; family Cambaridae; genus Procambarus; species Procambarus clarkii. The sequence goes on from NC_091185.1 coordinate 30,229,778, forward strand.
GGATCACAAGCCCAGCGTGCTGTCCGCTCGGCCGACCGGCTCCCTGTCATAGGTCGTCATAGTTGCCCTATAGTCAAGTTTGTTGACTTTTCTTGCTAGCTGTGTTCTCAGTAAACATTAGGTCGTCCGTCATTATTCCTTTCTCCTTTATACTGCGGGGGTTGAGCTCTGGCTCTTTGGTCCCGCCTCTCAACCATCACTGTACTGGTGTACAGATTCCTGAGCCTACTGGGCTCTATCATATCTACACTTGAAACTGTGTATGGAGTCAGCCTCCACCACATCACTGCCTAATGCATTCCATCCGTTAACTACTCCCACACTGATAAAGTTCTGTCTAATGTCCCTGTGGCTCATTTGGGTACTCAGTTTCCACCTGTGTCCCCTTGTGCGTGTGCCCCTTGTGTTAAATAATCCATCCTTGTCAACCCTGTCAATTCCCCTGAGGATTTTGTATGTGGTAATCATGTCTCCCCGAGCTCTTCTGTCTTCCAGCGACGAAAGACAGTATGTGTGTGTGTGTGGCGACTAATAACTTTCCTAGTTACTAATATAAGAACCTGAAATAAAGTGGACCATGTAGGAGATGAGTCACAATAACGTGGCTAAAGTATGTTGACCAGACCACACACTAGAAGGTGAAGGGACGACGACGTTTCGGTCCGTCCTGGACCATTCTCAAGTCAATTGTGAATAGTCCAGGACGGACCGAAACGTCGTCGTCCCTTCACCTTCTAGTGTGTGGCCTGGTCAACAAAGTGGATCATGTTATCCACAATAAAGTATTGTGTTTGATTCCACGTCTGGCTAATTAAAACACGACCGAGCCCAACATGTTCCCCGCGTGTGTCTGCAACCGGGGAACTCTCCCCCCCATCATCTTTGAGGAGCTTGAGAGGTAATGTGAGATGTGTAGCCTGGGAAGTACACAAGCTGTGGGTGTAACATATTTGGGTGTCGTGCGGTGGGTGGGTTTTATGAGTAAATGATTGTATTACATTTGCAGGGGTTTAAAGCGAGGCGGCTGTGTTTGTCTGTGTTTAGCTGGGTCCGTATAAGGGCCCTAGTGTGTGTGTCACCGTTTTAAATCTCTTCAATATAAGCTCTTATTTGCATATCTAGGCGGCTACCTGGGAGCATTAGGACTGCGGGGATTGCATGCACTCTGCAATAGACGGCATGCAATCGGCATTCAAGGAGAGTTGACTGGGCGGAAGGAGCATTCCGTCGCAGCATTAGACCTCCCAGACAAAGAGGTTCTGCTCCTGCTTATCTCTGCTTTACGACGCTCGCGCGGTGGGTCTCGGTCCCCGACCCGCTCCACCGTCAGGGTAGAATCAACTTTTAGTAGACGCTAAATGGGTGAAGTGATTTGTGTCCGTCGGGTCGGGGGCTTCGACCAGGTGGGTCGGGAGCTTCGACCAAGGTGGGTCGGGGGCTTCGTCCAAGGTGGGTCGGGGGCTGCGTCCAGGATGGTCGGGGGGGCTTTGTGCAGGTTGGTCGGGGGCTTCGTCCAGGTTGGTCGGGGGCTTCGTCCAGGTGGGTCGGGGGCTTCGCCCAGGTTGGTCGGGGGGGCTTTGTGCAGGTGGGTCGGGGGGCTTCGTCCAGGTTGGTCGGGGGCTTCGTCCAGGTGGGTCGGGGGCTTCGCCCAGGTTGGTCGGGGGCTTCGCCCAGGTTGGTCGGGGGCTTCGTCCAGGTTGGTCGGGGGGGCTTTGTGCAGGTGGGTCGGGGGCTTCGTCCAGGTTGGTCGGGGGCTTCGTCCAGGTGGGTCGGGGGCTTCGTCCAGGTGGGTAGGGGGCTTCGTCCAGGTGGGTCGGGGGCTTCGCCCAGGTGGGTCGGGTGCTTCGTCCAGATTGGTCGGGGGGGCTTTGTGCAGGTTGGTCGGGGGCTTCGTCCAGGTTGGTCGGGGGCTTCGTCCAGGTGGGTCGGGGGCTTCGCCCAGGTTGGTCTGGGGGGCTTTGTGCAGGTGGGTCGGGGGCTTCGTCCAGGTTGGTCGGGGGCTTCGTCCAGGTGGGTCGGGGGCTTCGCCCAGGTTGGTCGGGGGCTTCGACCAGGTGGGTCGGGGGCCTTCGTCCAGGTTGGTCGGGGGGGCTTTGTGCAGGTGGGTCGGGGGCTTCGTCCAGGTTGGTCGGGGGCTTCGTCCAGGTGGGTCGGGGGCTTCGCCCAGGTTGGTCGGGGGCTTCGTCCAGGTTGGTCGGGGGCTTCGTCCAGGTGGGTCGGGGGCTTCGCCCAGGTTGGTCGGGGGCTTCGTCCAGGTTGGTCGGGGGCTTCGTCCAGGTGGGGCTGGGGCTTCGTCCAAGGTGGGTCGGGGGCTTCGTCCAGGTTGGTCGGGGGCTTCGTCCAGGTTGGTCGGGGGCTTCGTCCAGGTTGGTCGGGGGCTTTGTGCAGGTGGGGCGGGGGCTTCGTCCAGGTTGGTCGGGGGCTTCGTCCAGGTTGGTCGGGGACTTCGTCCAGGTTGGTCGGGGGCTTCGTTCAGGTGGGGCGGGGGCTTCGTCCAAGGTGGGTCGGGGGCTTCGTCCAGGTTGGTCGGGGGCTTTGTGCAGGTTGGTCGGGGGCTTCGACCAGGTGGGTCGGGAGCTTCGACCAAGGTGGGTCGGGGGCTTCGACCAAGGTGGGTCGGGGGCTTCGACCAGGTGGACCATGGGCTTCAACCAGGTGGATCGGGTGCTTCGCCCGACTCAATCCAACCTGGTGGACTGAGCTTTACAAGGTGGATGATCCGGATTCCATTCTTTTAACAGCACACTATACTTCTATTCGTTAGGAAATCGAAGAGATCCATCTCCCTACTTTGCAAAGCAATTCCCTTTGAGCGCATTGTGTGTGCAATGTGCTCAACAAGGTCACCCCTGTTATCTGCGTTTGCGAACTCTTACGCACAGTATCTTGAGGTTATCTTGAGATGATTTCGGGGCTTTAGTGTCCCCGCGGCCCGGTCCTCGACCAGGCCTCCACCCCCCCAGGAAGCAGCCCGTGACAGCCGACTAACACCCAGGTACCTATTTTACTGCTAGATAACAGGGACATAGGGTGGTTATCTTGAGATGATTTCGGGGCTTTAGTGTCCACGCGGCCCGGTCCTCTATCAGGCCTCCAGGCTAGGTAACAGGGGCATAGGGTGGTTATCTTGAGATGATTTCGGGGCTTTAGTGTCCCCGCGGCCCGGTCCTCGACCAGGCCTCCACCCCCAGGAAGCAGCCCGTGACAGCTGACACCCAGGTACCCATTTTACTGCTAGATAACAGGGGCATAGGGTGAAAGAAACTCTGCCCAATGTTTCTCGCCGGCGCCTGGGATCGAACCCAGGACCACAGGACCACAATGTGGTCCTGTGGAGACAGGCAGGCAGGAATGTACTCGGTCGACCGGCTCCCGTACATCACATCAGCGTTTTGTTTGTCTTCCACAGCGACTAAAGTCAATGTAATTATTTTGAAGCAGTTGTGATAGGATGGAGACCCTTATTCTGAACTAATGTAGCGTCTTGTCCATCATTTACCGTTTCTGCTTTATTTCCTCCTTTATGGAGTTGTGCTATCTCCCCTGTTTTATGTTTGGGATAACCCCTAGTATCAAGGCTACGTCTGGATACTAGGGAGTTATGTGACAAATAACGAATATGAAATTCTTGGAATGGGCGTGGTGCGGGTTGCATAGGCATGATGTCAATATCAAATCATCTGATTTATGATTTGATATTGATATGCAGGCTATGAGTCACAATAACGTGGCTAAAGTATGTTGACCAGACCACACACTAGAAGGTGAAGGGACGACGACGTTTCGGTCCGTCCTGGACCATTCTCAAGTCACAATCGACTTGAGAATGGTCCAGGACGGACCGAAACGTCGTCGTCGTCCCTTCACCTTCTAGTGTGTGGTCTGGTCAACATACTTGATATTGATATATTCGTGAAGAAAACGTTCGGGTTGTCGATATTCCAGTGTGTTCAGAGGTTTATGGACAATGCGATCGTACTGTTTCCTCTATGTTAAACCATGTAACATAGTAGAAGTAGGATCTCGTGAGTGTTTCAAGCGTAGGTTAGACATATATATGAATGGGATTGGGTGGTTATAAATAGGAGCTGCATCGTATGGGCCAATAGGCCTTCTGCAGTTACCTTTATTCTTATGTTCTCATGTCAATCATTTCATTGTTATTATCTGTGAAAGTTCCTTCTCCCCATAGTCAATGGTTACCTTACCTTGTGGTTACTGTGTGAGAGTTCCTAGGATCAACTTCCCGCGGCCCGGTCCCTGAACAGGCTTCCTGGTTGGTGGTCTAGTCAACCAGACTGTTAGACGCGGCTGGTTAGAATTACAGCTTAGTTGATCAGGTATCCCTTAGAGGCGTTTATCAAGTTCTGTTTACAAACACACACACACACACACACACACACACACACACACACACACACACACACACACACACACACACACACACACACACACACACGCACACACACATTACGAGAGAGGAGGTCAAGAGACACCTGCTGGATCTGGATGTTAGAAAGGCTGTTGGTCCAGATGGGATCTCACCATGGATACTGAAAGAGTGTGCAGAGGCACTTTGCTTGCCACTCTCCATAGTGTATAGTAGGTCACTGGAGACGGGAGACCTACCAGAAATATGGAAGACAGCGAATGTGGTCCCAATATACAAAAAGGGCGACAGACAAGAGGCCCTGAACTACAGGCCAGTGTCCTTGACTTGTATACCATGCAAGGTGATGGAGAAGATCGTGAGAAAAAACCTGGTAACACATCTGGAGAGAAGGGACTTCGTGACAAATCGCCAACATGGGTTCAGGGAGGGTAAATCTTGCCTTACAGGCTTGATAGAATTCTACGATCAGGTGACACAGATTAAGCAAGAAAGAGAGGGCTGGGTGGACTGCATTTTCTTGGATTGTCGGAAAGTCTTTGACACAGTACCGCATAAGAGGCTGGTACATAAGCTGGAGAGACAGGCAGGTGTAGCTGGTAAGGTGCTCCAGTGGATAAGGGACTATCTAAGCAATAGGAAGCAGAGAGTTACGGTGAGGGGTGAGACCTCCGATTGGCGTGAAGTCACCAGTGGAGTCCCACAGGGCTCTGTACTCGGTCCTATCTTGTTTCTGATATATGTAAATGATCTCCCAGAGGGTATCGATTCATTTCTCTCAATGTTTGCGGACGATGCTAAAATTATGAGAAGGATTAAAACAGAAGAGGACTGTTTGAGGCTTCAAGAAGACCTAGACAAGCTGAAGGAATGGTCGAACAAATGGTTGTTAGAGTTTAACCCAACCAAATGTAATGTAATGAAGATAGGTGTAGGGAGCAGGAGGCCAGATACAAGGTATCATCTGGGAGAGGAAATTCTTCAGGAGTCAGAGAAGGAAAAAGACTTGGGGGTTGATATCACGCTAGACCTGTCTCCTGCAGCACATATCAAGCGGATAACATCAGCGGCATATGCCAGGCTGGCCAACATACGAACGGCATTCAGAAACTTGTGTAAAGAATCATTCAGAACTTTGTATACCACATATGTCAGGCCAATCCTGGAGTATGCAGCCCCAGCATGGAGTCCATATCTAGTCAAGGATAAGACTAAACTGGAAAAGGTTCAAAGGTTTGCCACCAGACTAGTACCCGAGCTGAGAGGTATGAGCTACGAGGAGAGACTACGGGAATTTAACCTCACTTCGCTGGAAGACAGAAGAGTTAGGGGGGACATGATCACCACATTCAAGATTCTGAAGGGAATTGATAGGGTAGATAAAGACAGTCTATTTAACACAAGGGGAACACGTACAAGGGGACACAGGTGGAAACTGTGTGCCCAAATGAGCCACAGAGATATTAGAAAGAACATTTTTAGTGTCAGAGTGGTGGACAAATAGAATGCATTAGGAAGTGATGTGGTGGAGGCTGACTCCATACACAGTTTCAAGTGTAGATATGATAGAGCCCGATAGGCTCAGGAATCTGTACACCTGTTGATTGACGGTTGAGAGGCGGGACCAAAGAGCCAGAGCTCAACCCCCGCAAACACAACTAGGTGAGTACAACTAGGTAAGTACACACACACACAGGCCCAGGAAGCAGCCCGTAACAGCTGTCTAACTCCCAGGTACCTATTTACTGCTAGGTAACAGTAAGGTGAAAGGGTGAAAGAAACCTTGCCCATTTCTTTTCCACCATCGCCGGGGATCGAACCCGGACCCTATGATTACGAGTCCCAAGCACTGTCCACTCAGCCACGGCCCCCCCTCCCACACACACAGGCGTGTGTCTGCATACACAATTAACAGCAGCTTGTGGGAGGCAAAGATAACAACGTAGCTCTCACCTCCTACAAACGTCCCCCTATCGTTAGTGTTGCTCTTGTACGACCCCATCGACACGGATTCGAGCCCCCGCCAGCACCTCTTTTTTTTTCTTAAACCTCTTCAATGCCTCTCGATACTCACATCAAAGTAACGGGGCTCTAAATCAGTCCCTTAGCTCTGTGTTCTTGTCTAAAGGAGCGATAATAGAGGCAGGAGAGTGTGAGATGATGGTTCAGCTAGGCGTCGCTAACACCGCCTTACACTCATTCTTGTCGATTGAGATTTCAACCCGCGACAACGGTGTATTTACGAGGTAATTTGGCGCTCCCTATCTCCTTCTGGAACGGAACATGTACATCCATTACTTGGGTGGTGGTGGTGGTTGTTAGCAGCGTCTGGTGGTGGTGGTGGTGGTGTTACCAGCGTCTGGTGGTGGTTGTGGTGGTGGTGGTAGTGGCTTCGACCAGCGTGTGGAGCTCCGTGGCTCAGTATTCAGTGCTCCTGGCCCCAGAGGACATCACACACCACCAACAGCCAGGTACAGCAGGTGGCCGCCCCCCCCCCCCACACACACACGACGTGTGTGGGGGGGGGAAATGGTGTATGAACAACTGGGGCATCCTGAGGCAACCTGACGCATCTTTGGGCATATTGAGGCATCCTGAATCTTCTTTGGGCATCCTGAATCATCTTTGGGCATCCTGAATCATATTTGGGCATCTTTGGGCACCCTGAATCATCTTTGGGCATCCTGAATCATATTTGGGCATCTTTGGGCACCCTGAATCTTCTTTGGGCATCCTGAATCATATTTGGACATCCTGGGGCATCTTTGGGCATCCTGAATCTTCTTTGGGCATCCTGGGGGCATGGTAGAGGGCATGACCCCCAAGGATCAGTGGAGGACCAGATGGGTCTGATGGTAACTAGACAATTGTCCCAATGTCAGCGTAACAACCCTGTCCAAATTGCGTTTGTTCTTCACCTTGACCGAACTGCCTGGCCCTTGTGTCTGGGGGTAATCTTGGGACAAGAAAGTGTCATCTTAATTCCTGTCCGAAATGTCTCAAGACGAATCATAGAGCAGTTTGGCCTCGTTGGGTCGTTTGGACGGTCCTCGACGGCGGGCAGTTTCATGTGAGGGTTTGGGTAGTTTAGGCTTCAAATGGCCCTTAGAGAAGAATGAAGGTATGATTGTGTGGGAGAATCAACTTTTTTTTTTTTACTGCTTGTGGAGGCGTAGTGCCTAATATGTTATTTTGATGGGAGGTATGAGGGCTGTGTTCTTGTCCCGGGCCGTCACCTCCTTGAGGTTACCTTGAGGTGCTCCCGGGGCTTAGCATCCCCGCGGCCCGGTCGTCGACCAGGCCTCCTGGTTGCTGGACTGGTCAACCAGGCTGTTGGACGCGGCTGCTCGCAGCTTGATGTATGAGTCACAGCCTAGTTGATCAGGTATCCTTTTGGAGGTGTTTATCAAGTTCTCTCTTGAACACTGTGAGGGGTTTGCCAGTTATGTCCCTTGTGTGTAGTGGAAGCGTGTTGAACAGTCTCGGGCCTCTGATGTTGATAGTTCTCTCTTGAACACTGTGAGGGGTCGGTCAGTTATGTCCCTTATGTGTAGTGGAAGCGTGTTGAACAGTCTCGGGCTCTGATGTTGATAGTTCTCTCTTGAACACTGTGAGGGGTCGGTCAGTTATGTCCCTTATGTGTAGTGGAAGCGTGTTGAACAGTCTCGGGCTCTGATGTTGATAGTTCTCTCTTGAACACTGTGAGGGGTCGGCCAGTTATGCCCCTTATGTGTAGTGGAAGCGTGTTGAACAGTCTCGGGCCTCTGATGTTGATAGTTCTCTCTTGAACACTGTGAGGGGTCGGCCAGTTATGTCCCTTATGTGTAGTGGAAGCGTGTTGAACAGTCTCGGGCCTCTGATGTTGATAGTTCTCTCTTGAACACTGTGAGGGGTCGGCCAGTTATGCCCCTTATGTGTAGTGGAAGCGTGTTGAACAGTCTCGGGCCTCTGATGTTGATAGTTCTCTCTTGAACACTGTGAGGGGTCGGCCAGTTATGTCCCTTATGTGTAGTGGAAGCGTGTTGAACAGTCTCGGGCCTCTGATGTTGATAGTTCTCTCTTGAACACTGTGAGGGGTCGGCCAGTTATGTCCCTTATGTGTAGTGGAAGCGTGTTGAACAGTCTCGGGCCTCTGATGTTGATAGTTCTCTCTTGAACACTGTGAGGGGTCGGCCAGTTATGTCCCTTATGTGTAGTGGAAGCGTGTTGAACAGTCTCGGGCCTCTGATGTTGATACCTGGTTGATACCTGGTTGATGGGGTTCTGGGAGTTCTTCTACTCCCCAAGCCCGGCCCGAGGCCAGGCTCGACTTGTGAGAGTTTGGTCCACCAGGCTGTTGCTTGGAGCGGCCCGCAGGGCCACGTACCCACCACAGCCCGGCTGATCCGGAACTTCTCTTAGAAAACCGTCCAGTTTTCTCTTGAAGATGTCCACGGTTGTTCCGGCAATATTTCTTATGCTCGCTGGGAGGACGTTGAACAACCGTGGACCCCTGATGTTTATACAGTGCTCTCTGATTGCGCCTATGGCACCTCTGCTCTTCACTGGTTCAATCTTGCATTTTCTTCCATATCGTTCACTCCAGTACGTTGTTATTTTACTGTGTAGATTTGGGACCTGACCCTCCAGTATTTTCCAGGTGTATATTATTTGGTATCTCTCTCGTCTCCTTTCTAGAGAGTACATTTGGAGAGCTTTGAGACGATCCCAATAATTTAGGTGTTTTATCTCGTCTATGCGTGCCGTATATGTTCTCTGTATTCCCTCTATTTCAGCAATCTCTCCTGCTCTGAAGGGGGAAGTGAGTACTGAGCAGTACTCGAGACGGGACAGCACAAGTGACTTGAAGAGTACAACCATTGTGATGGGATCCCTGGATTTGAAAGTTCTCGTAATCCATCCGATCATTTTTCTGGCTGACGCGATATTTGCTTGGTTATGCTCCCTAAACGTTAGATCGTCGGACATCATTATTCCCAAATCCTTGACATGCTGTTTTCCTACTATGGGAAGATTCGATTGTGTTTTGTACCCTGTATTATGTTTCAGATCCTCATTTTTGCCGTACCTGAGTACCTGAAATTTATCACTGTTAAACATCATGTTATTTTCTGCTGCCCAATCAAAAACTTTGTTGACATCTGCTTGTAGTTTTTCAATGTCTTCAGCAGAGGTAATTTTCATGCTGATTTTTGTGTCATCTGCAAAGGACGACACGAAGCTGTGGCGTGTATTTCTGTCTATATCAGATATAGACATGTTGATATGATATAGATATAGATATGTTGATAGATATGATATAGATATAGATATGTTGATAGTTCTCTCTTGAACACTGTGAGGGGTCGGCCAGTTATGTCCCTTATGTGTAGTGGAAGCGTGTTGAACAGTCTCGGGCCTCTGATGTTGATAGTTCTCTCTTGAACACTGTGAGGGGTCGGCCAGTTATGTCCCTTATGTGTAGTGGAAGCGTGTTGAACAGTCTCGGGCCTCTGATGTTGATAGTTCTCTCTTGAACACTGTGTGGGGTCGGCCAGTTATGTCCCTTATGTGTAGTGGAAGCGTGTTGAACAATCTCGGGCCTCTGATGTTGATAGTGTTCTCTCTTGAACACTGTGAGGGGTCGGCCAGTTATGTCCCTTATGTGTAGTGGAAGCGTGTTGAACAGTCTCGGGCCTCTGATGTTGATAGTTCTCTCTTGAACACTGTGAGGGGTCGGCCAGTTATGACCCTTATGTGTAGTGGAAGCGTGTTGAACAGTCTCGGGCCTCTGATGTTGATAGTTCTCTCTTGAACACTGTGAGGGATCGGCCAGTTATGTCCCTTATGTGTAGTGGAAGCGTGTTGAACAGTCTCGGGCCTCTGATGTTGATAGTTCTCTCTTGAACACTGTGAGGGGTCTGCCAGTTATGCCCCTTATGTGTAGTGGAAGCGTGTTGAACAGTCTAGGGCCTCTGATGTTGATAGTTCTCTCTTGAACACTGTGAGGGGTCTGCCAGTTATGACCCTTATGTGTAGTGGAAGCGTGTTGAACAGTCTCGGGCCTCTGATGTTGATAGTTCTCTCTTGAACACTGTGAGGGGTCGGCCAGTTATGTCCCTTATGTGTAGTGGAAGCGTGTTGAACAGTCTCGGGCCTCTGATGTTGATAGTTCTCTCTTGAACACTGTGAGGGGTCTGCCAGTTATGCCCCTTATGTGTAGTGGAAGCGTGTTGAACAGTCTAGGGCCTCTGATGTTGATAGTTCTCTCTTGAACACTGTGAGGGGTCTGCCAGTTATGCCCCTTATGTGTAGTGGAAGCGTGTTGAACAGTCTAGGGCCTCTGATGTTGATAGTTCTCTCTTGAACACTGTGAGGGGTCTGCCAGTTATGACCCTTATGTGTAGTGGAAGCGTGTTGAACAGTCTCGGGCCTCTGATGTTGATAGTTCTCTCTTGAACACTGTGAGGGGTCTGCCAGTTATGCCCCTTATGTGTAGTGGAAGCGTGTTGAACAGTCTAGGGCCTCTGATGTTGATAGTTCTCTCTTGAACACTGTGAGGGGTCGGCCAGTTATGTCCCTTATGTGTAGTGGAAGCGTGTTGAACAGTCTCGGGCCTCTGATGTTGATAGTTCTCTCTTGAACACTGTGAGGGGTCGGCCAGTTATGTCCCTTATGTGTAGTGGAAGCGTGTTGAACAGTCTCGGGCCTCTGATGTTGATAGTTCTCTCTTGAACACTGTGAGGGGTCGGTCAGTTATGTCCCTTATGTGTAGTGGAAGCGTGTTGAACAGTCTCGGGCCTCTGATGTTGATAGTTCTCTCTTGAACACTGTGAGGGGTTGGCCAGTTATGTCCCTTATGTGTAGTGGAAGCGTGTTGAACAGTCTCGGGCCTCTGATGTTGATAGTTCTCTCTTGAACACTGTGAGGGGTCGGCCAGTTATGCCCCTTATGTGTAGTGGAAGCGTGTTGAACAGTCTCGGGCCTCTGATGTTGATAGTTCTCTCTTGAACACTGTGAGGGGTCGGCCAGTTATGTCCCTTATGTGTAGTGGAAGCGTGTTGAACAGTCTCGGGCCTCTGATGTTGATAGTTCTCTCTTGAACACTGTGAGGGGTCGGTCAGTTATGTCCCTTATGTGTAGTGGAAGCGTGTTGAACAGTCTCGGGCCTCTGATGTTGATAGTTCTCTCTTGAACACTGTGAGGGGTTGGCCAGTTATGTCCCTTATGTGTAGTGGAAGCGTGTTGAACAGTCTCGGGCCTCTGATGTTGATAGTTCTCTCTTGAACACTGTGAGGGGTCGGCCAGTTATGCCCCTTATGTGTAGTGGAAGCGTGTTGAACAGTCTCGGGCCTCTGATGTTGATAGTTCTCTCTTGAACACTGTGAGGTGTCGGCCAGTTATGTCCCTTATGTGTAGTGGAAGCGTGTTGAACAGTCTCGGGCCTCTGATGTTGATAGTTCTCTCTTGAACACTGTGAGGGGTCGGCCAGTTATGCCCCTTATGTGTAGTGGAAGCGTGTTGAACAGTCTCGGGCCTCTGATGTTGATAGTTCTCTCTTGAACACTGTGAGGGGTCGGCCAGTTATGCCCCTTATGTGTAGTGGAAGCGTGTTGAACAGTCTCGGGCCTCTGATGTTGATAGAGAGTACCTGTTGCACCTCTGCTTTTCAACGGGGGTATTCTGCACATCCTGCCATGTCTTCTGGTCTCATGTGGTGTTATTTCTGTGTGCAGGTTTGGGACCAGCCCCTCTAATATTTTCCATGTGTAAATTATTACATGTCCCTTCCCTTGGGGTTTTTGTCACGTGTATGTGTTTTTTTGTTATGTGCATGTGTTTTTTGTTATGTGTATGTGTTTTTTGTTATGTGTATGTGTTTTTGTTATGTGTATGTGTTTTTTGTTATGTGTATGTGGTTTTTGTCACGTGTATGTGTTTTTTGTTATGTGTATGTGTTTTTTGTCACGTGTATGTGGTTTTTGTCACGTGTATGTGGTTTTTGTTATGTGTATGTGTTTTTTGTTATGTGTATGTGTTTTTTTTGGTACGTGTGTGGTTTTTCTTTGTTACTTGTGGGGGGGGGGGAGCGGTTAGTATATTTAGTCTTTTGTGTGTGACTTTTAAAACATTATTGGAGGTGGAGGTGTTGGCGTTGTAACGAGCGAGCGTGTTAACAACAACGAACTCCAACAGCCTGGGAAACTCACTAATGCAAATTGTAACAATCTGGTAATTAACAAATCCACCAGGAGCCTTGATGATGGGGCTCGAACCCACGTGCTGGGTGTTGCCAGATGTGCTCTAGTCAGCTGCACCACCACAGGGTCAAAAGAATTGTAGCCTGGGGAACTCCAAATTGCAATTTATGTGGATTTTGTTCATTGATTTTCACGTTAAAGTGATTTCTTTGTGTGAAAATCTGGTAATTACTGTTACCTTTTTTTCCACTTTTAATCCCCACCCTTTTGTCGGCTGGCATCTGTGGGCATGTGGTTCCAGCGGGTTCCAGCGGGTCCCAGCAGGTCCCAGCGGGTTCCAGCGGGTCCCAGCAGGTCCCAGCAGGTCCCAGCAGGTCCCAGCAGGTCCCAGCGGGTCCCAGCGGGTTCCAGCGGGTTCCAGCAGGTTGCAGCAGGTCCCAGCGGGTCCCAGCATGTCCCAGCAGGTCCCAGCAGGTCCCAGCGGGTTACAGCAGGTCCCAGCGGGTTCCAGCGAGTACCAGCGGGTTTCAGCAGGTACCAACAGGTTCCAGTGGGTTCCAGCAGGTACCAGCAGGACCCAGCAGGTTCCAGCGGGTTCCAGCAGATCCCAGCAGGTCCCAGCAGGTCCCAGCAGGTCCCAACAGGTTTCAGCAGGTCCCAGCGGGTTCCAGCAGGTTCCAGCAGGTACCAGCAGGTCCCAGCGGGTTCCAGCGGGTCCCAGCAGGTCCCAGCAGGTTCCAGCAGGTCCCAGCAGGTTGCAGCGAGTACCAGCGGGTTTCAGCAGGTACCAACAGGTTCCAGTGGGTTTCAGCAGGTACCAACAGGTTCCAGTGGGTTTCAGCAGGTACCAGCAGGTCCCAGCAGGTCCCAGCGGGTTCCAGCAGGTCCCAACAGGTCCCAGCAGGTCCCAGCAGGTCCCAGCAGGTCCCAGCAGGTTGCTGCTCTTCCCGTAACACATCAAACTTGTATTACTCTAAACTCCAGTGTTTAAAAAATCCACCTTATCCTCCTCATCCGTCAGGGGAGTGAGTCTTCGTTAGTGTTACACCTGTGCTTCATCCGTCATGTGGATGAGTCCTCCCTCATCACGTACCTTGTTAGTGTTACACCTGTGCTTCATCCATCATGTGGATGAGTCCTCCCTCATCACGTACCTTGTCCATCATCCGTCAGGTTCGTTCATGTCACCCGTCACACCCAGCAGGAGTCTCCCCCCCCCCCCTTCAGCAGGCCTATACGTCCATTTCTGATCGTACTATAGATAGGCCTATACGCCCAATACTGCGAGGGATAAAGTCTTTATTTCTGTGTTGTCTCGTGTTTGTGTGTTTGTGTGAGAAATCTTAATCTTGGTTTCCATTATGATATCTTAATCTTGGTTTCCATTATGATATCTTAATCTTGGTTTCCATTTTGATATCTTAATCTTGGTTTCCATTATGATATCTTAATCTTGGTTTCCATTATGATATCTTAATCTTGGTTTCCATTATGATATCTTAATCTTGGTTTCCATTATGATATCTTAATCTTGGTTTCCATTATGATATCTTAATCTTGGTTTCCATTATGATATCTTAATCTTGGTTTCCATTATGATATCTTAATCTTGGTTTCCATTATGATATCTTAATCTTGGTTTCCATTATGATATCTTAATCTTGGTTTCCATTATGATATCTTAATCTTGGTTTCCATTATGATATCTTAATCTTGGTTTCCATTATGATATCTTAATCTTGGTTTCCATTATGATATCTTAATTGTTTACCATTAAACAGAAGATGGAACTTTTCTTCCATTACACATTATTTCCATTGGCCCATTAAAAGACTCTGATTTACCTCAGATCGGAGGCTGGTGTCTCCTCTATATCTTCTACTCCACTAAACATCGTAGTGTCATCTGCAAAGGTAGGTACGGAGGGAGCCGGTCGGCCGAGCGGACAGCACGCTGGACTTATGATCCTGTAATCCTGGGTTCGATCCCAGTCGCCGGCGAGAAACAATTGGCAGAGTTTCTTTCGCCCTATGCCCCTGTTACCTAGCAGTAAAATAGGTACCTGGGTGTTAGTCAGCTGCCACGGGCTGCTTCCTGGGGGTGGAGGCCTGGTCGAGGACCGGCCCGCGGGGACACTAAAAAGCCCCGAATCATCTCAAGATAACCTCAAGATAACCTCAAGAGTTATTGTTTGTGTGAGAAAGTCTTTGGAGAAGGGCGGGGATCGAACCCCCGCCTTGGGTAACCCTCCCAGACGCGTACCTTAACCCATACACCATGATATGGTAAAGGTTATTTAGTATGTGGCCTTTTAGTAGCCATATTTAGTCAAGCTCAAGATGAAATTAGAAAAAGTTGAGAGGTCTGCCACCAGGCTGGTTCTCGAGTTGAGGGGTATGAGCTACGAGGAAAGACTGCTGGAATTAAACCTTGTGTCACTGGATGACAGAAATGTCAAGGAGACATTATCACTATCTACAAAATTATCAGGGGAATTGACAGGGTGGACAAAAGCAAACTATTTAGCACAGGTTGGACACGAACAAGGGGACACAGGTGGAAACTTAGTAACCAAATGAACCACAGAGACGTTCGAATTTAGTTTCAGTGTCAGAGTAGTTAACGGATGGAATGCATTAGGCAGTGATGTGGTGGAGGCTGACTCCATACACAGTTTCAAGTGTACATATGATAGAGCCCAGTAGGCTCAGGAACCTGTACACCAGTTGATTGATGCGAGGCGAGACCAAAGAGCTGAAGCTCAACCCTTGCAAACTCAACAAGGTAGTACATACCAATCCACCCACCAATCTAGCCACCCACCTGGATTGTACCTGGTTGATGGGGTTCTGGGAGTTCTTCTACTCCCCAAGCCCGGCCCGAGGCCAGGCTTGACTTGTGAGAGTTTGGTCCACCAGGCTGTTGCTTGGAGCGGCCCGCAGGCCCACATACCCACCACAGCCCGGTTGGTCCGGCACTCAGCCACCCACCCACCTACCTACCTGGCCGAGCCGTGTAGTTAAAGTGTTCTCCACAACCACTACCAGCGGGTGGGCGCCCAACAACGCCCCGGCTGACGACTCCTGCTTGGTGATTGTCTCTGATAACCGCCTTGTTTTATCCGCACATCGGAAGTGCTCACTATGCAAATGGATCTTGGGAAAGGTGTATCGATTGCTCGCGATAGTTTGAAGGATCAGCAGAGTGAAGGACCCCCCGGGTGGGGTCTTCGTGGGGGGGGGGGGGCGTGAGGTGGGGGGTCAGATAAAGGGTTCAAGACCTAGAAGAGGTATGTGAACCTTATGGGGTTGACTAGTCCAGAGACGATTAGGCCTGGTCGAGGACCGGGCCGCGGAGACGCTAAGCCCCGAAATCATCGTAAGGTTAGGTCCTCTTGGTCATCGCTTTTCTATAAACAAATTTAGCCTATCCCAAGCCTATCCCAACCTATCCCAAGCCTATCCCAACCTATCCCAAGCCTATCCCAACCTATCCCAAGCCTATCCCAACCTATCCCAACCCATAAGGGGCACTGGATAAGCACCTCCAAAGGAGACCTGACCAACCAGGCTGTGATTCATACGTCAGGCTGGGAGCAGGTACATCTAAAAGCCTGGTTGATCCAGGAGACCTGGTGAGGGACTGGGCCGTGGGTACATTGATCCCCGGAAGTAACAATAGGTAGAACCTAACGTAGCGAAAATCAGGGATAAAATGTTATCTATAAATAGTGAGCCCTAGTTGTGACGTCACTGTGGTTAGGGAGCCGGTCGGCCGAGCGGACAGCACGCAGGACACGTGATCCTGTGGTCCTGGGTTCGATCCCAGGCACCGGCGAGAAACAACGGGCAGAGTTTCTTTCACCCTATGCCCTTGTTACCTAGCAGTAAAATAGGTACCTGTGTGTTAGTCAGCTGTCACGGGCTGCTTCCTGGGGGTGGAGGCCTGGTCGAGGACCGGGCCGCGGGGACACTAAAAAAGCCCCGAAATCATCTCAAGATAACCTCAAGATAACCCTACACAGAGAGTAATCGCACTAGCATCATGCGTTAGTGAAAAGATCCCCAGGAGCCGTAGAGTGGACTCGAACCTAAGACAACTCGGTCACGACGGGGGTTAAATACTCAATACATGGGGGAATTACCAAGCACACAGGTTCGAATCCTCATGACGGCTCCTACGGACGTTCTCGTTCAGCCAAGCACTTCTAAGTAGCACGGGCTATGGTGAGCCCGTGGGTTCAGCCATATGTAATACATATGTGAAGTTATGTGTATGTTTCCCTGCGCGCGTTTTCTGTATTTTGTATTGATATTATGTACTTTGTCTTGGAATACATCCAAGCTCTTGGGCCAGCACTTGGGCTGGACGGTAGAGTGACGGTCTGGCTTCATGCAGGTCGGCGTTCAATTCCCGATCGTCCATAAGTGGTTGGGCACCATTCCCTTCCCTCCGCCCCATCCCAAATCCTTCTAAGTGCTGTATATACTCGCAATGGCTTGGCGCTTTACCCTTGATAGTTCCCGATGGTTTGAAAGGTGGGGCTGAAATTCCGACGGTTGGTCCTACATGCCTCTTTAGGCTTCTATAATATACATATGTGAATGTATACATATTTAAACATATAAATGCGAACAAGCCTGAATGGTCCCCAGGCATATCTACAACTGAAAACTCACACCCCAGAAGTGACTCGAACCCATACTGCCAGGAGCACTGGTGTACAGGACCCCTTAACCACTCGACCATCATCAACCGGACAAAAGATGATGGTAGCTGAGGCTAATTCCCCATCATCCCGCCGGCACTCTGATGGTAATCGTGGGCATGGTATTTTACCAAATCACCTCACACATATAAATATATAATTAGCCTGCACTGTGGAAAGTCAGGAGTCTGGTTCACAAGATACCGAGTCAATGCCATTCTATATAAGTATTACTAGGCGAGTAGTACCACTAGGCGAGTCCCAGGTACCACACAGGGCGCCTATCCCAACGGGATCAGATGTGTGGGATGTCCCGGGACCTAGTACACCTTTACTGCCTTAATTAACTCACACATTACACCAGGTATCTTAGGTGTGGGCCGTCTTATCTTAATGACGGGAGATGCTAGCAGCATCCATCAGCTCCCCCCCTCCCCCCCCCTAGTCTGAGACTATCGGGTAGGGATCAGTAGCGCCGCAGAGGTCAAGGCGGAGGTCAAAGGTCACCCCTTGAGCGGTGTACCTCATACTTGGGTTATAATGGCCGGCTGTGTCTTCTGGGGTCTCCTGCTGAGGAGCTGGAGGTCGTCTCCGTGTTGAGGACGACCTGGGGGTCGTCCTCCCTGTTGAGGACCTGGGGGTCGTCTTCCTGTTAAGGTCCTGGGGGTCGTCTTCCTGTTAAGGACCTGGGGGTCGTCTTCCTGTTAAGGACCTGGGGGTCGTCTTCCTGTTAAGGTCCTGGGGGTCGTCTTCCTGTTGAGGACGACCTGGGGATCGTCTCCCTGTTGAGGACCTGGGGGTCGTCCTCCTGTTGAGGAGGACCTGGGGGTCGCCGTCCTGTTGAGGACGACCTGGGGATCGTCTCTCCCTGTTGAGGACCTGGGGGTCGTCCTCCTGTTGAGGAGGACCTGGGGGTCGTCCTCCTGTTGAGGAGGACCTGGGGGTCGTCTCTCTGTTGGAGAAGACCTGGGGGTCGTCTCTCTCTTGAGAAGGACCTGGGGGTCGTCTCTCTGTTGAGGAGGACCTGGGGGTCGTCTCTCTGTTGAGGAGGACCTGGGGGTCGTCCTCCTGTTGAGGAGGACCTGGGGGTCGTCCTCCTGTTGAGGAGGACCTGGGGGTCGTCTCTCTGTTGAGGAGGACCTGGGGGTCGTCCTCCTGTTGAGGAGGACCTGGGGGTCGTCCTCCTGTTGAGGAGGACCTGGGGGTCGTCTCTCTGTTGAGGAGGACCTGGGGGTCGTCCTCCTGTTGAGGAGGACCTGGGGGTCGTCCTCCTGTTGAGGAGGACCTGGGGGTCGTATCTCCCTGTTCAGGACGACCTGGGGGGTCGTCTCCCTGCTCAGGACGACCCAGGGGTCGTGTCTCTGTAGTTGACTCTTGGCATTAAGTCAGCTATTCAATCTTGGAGTAATTTAAAGAAAATGATCAATATATATCACTTATGGGTTATTATATACAGAGGTTTTCCTTATTACTGTCCCCCAGGTGCACAGTGTTGACTAGAGCAGAACACGGCAGTCGTGTCGAAGTGGCAAGACGCAAATTAATAATATTTATTCATTTAAAGTTCCAAGTATAGTTCAGTTAGGTGTTTAGTTTAGGATGTCTGACGACCTAACGTTTAAGGAGCATAACCAAGCAAGTATTGCGTCAGCCAGAAAAATGATAGGATGGATTACGAGAACTTTCAAATCCAGGGATCCCATCACAATGGTTGTACTCTTCAAGTCACTTGTGTTGTCCCGTCTTGAGTACTGCTCAGTACTCACTTTCCCCTTCAGAGCAGGAGAGATTGCTGAAATAGAGGGAATACAGAGAACATATACGGCACGCATAGACGCGATAAAGCACCTAAATTATTGGGATCGTCTCAAAGCTCTCCAAATGTACTCTCTAGAAAGGAGACGAGAAAGATATCAAATAATATACACCTGGAAGATACTGGAGGGCCAGGTCCCAAATCTACACAGTAAAATAATAACGTACTGGAGTGAACGATATGGAAGAAACTGCAAGATTGAACCAGTGAAGAGCAGAGGTGCCATAGGCACAATCAGAGAACACTGTATAAACATCAGAGGTCCGCGGTTGTTCAACGTCTTCCCAGCGACTATAAGAAATATTGCCGGAACAACCGTGGACATCTTCAAGAGAAAACTGGACTGTTTTCTATGAGAAGTTCCGTACCAACCGGGCTGTGGTGGGTATGTGGGCCTGCGGGCCGCTCCAAGCAACAGTCTGGTGGACCAAACTCTCACAAGTCAAGCCTGGCCTCGGGCCGGGCTTGGGGAGTAGAAGAACTCCCAGAACCCCATCAACCAGGTATATGTGGGCCTGCGGGCCGCTCCAAGGAACAGCCTGGTGGACCAAACTCTCACAAGTCAAGCCTGGCCTCGGGCCGGACTTGGACAGTAGAAGAACTCCCAGAACCCCATCAACCAGGTATATGTGGGCCTGCGGGCCGCTCCAAGCAACAGCCTGGGGGACCAAACTCTCACAAGTCAAGCCTGACCAACCACAGCCCGGTTGGTCCGGCACTCCTTGGAGGAATAAATCTAGTTTCCTCTTGAAAATGTCCACGGTTGTTCCGGCAATATTTCTTATGCTCGCTGGGTGGACGTTGAACAACCACGGACCTCTGATGTTCATACAGTGTTCTCTGATTGTGCCTATGGCACCTCTGCTCTTCACTGGTTCTATTCTGCATTTTCTTCCATATCGTTCACTCCAGTACGTTGTTATTTTGCTGTGTAGATTTGGTACTTGGCCCTCCAGTATCTTCCAGGTGTATATTATTTGATATCTCTCTCGTCTTCTTTCTAGAGAGTACATTTGGAAGGCTTTGAGACGATCCCAATAATTTAGGTGCTTTATCGCGTCTATGCGTGCCGTATATGTTCTCTGTGTTCCCTCTATTTCAGCAATCTCTCCTGCTCTGAAGGGGGAAGTGAGTACTGAGCAGTACTCAAGACGGGACAACACAAGTGACTTGAAGAGTACAACCATTGTGATGGGATCCCTGGATTTGAAAGTTCTCGTAATCCATTCTATCATTTTTCTGGCTGTCGCAATATTTGCTTGGTTATGCTCCTTAAACATCATGTTATTTTCTGATGCCCAGTCGAAAACTTTATTAATATCAGCTTGAAGTTTTTCAATGTCTTCAGCCGAGATAATTTTCATACTGATTTTTGTGTCATCTGCAAAGGATGATACGAAGCTGTGATTTGTATTTTTGTCTGTATCTGATATGAGAATAAGGAAAAGCAGCGGTGCAAGGACTGTACCCTGAGGTACAGAGCTTTTAACTGCACTTGGACTAAATATTATATGGTTGACCGTTACTCGCTGAGTCCTGTTTGACAGAAAACTGAGTATCCATCGTCCTACATTATCGGTTATTCCCTATTTTATTGCTAGGTAACAGGGGCATAGGGTGAAAGAAACTCTGCCCATTGTTTCTCGCCGGCGCCTGGGATCGAACCCAGGATCACAAGTCCAGCGTGCTGTCCGCTCGGCCGACCGGCTGTTATGGAGAGAACGTACAAATCTGGACTGTTGTGTCCCTAGAATAGTTCAGGTTTTGTACAGCAGGTGTACCTAGGGGTCAGGGACGTGCCCGTACCCAGGGACGTGCCCGTACCCAGGGACGTGCTTGTGCCCAGGGACGTGCCCGTGCCCAGGGACGTGCCCGTGCCCAGGGACGTGCCCGTGCCCAGGGACGTGCCCGTGCCCAGGGACGTGCTCGTGCCCAGGGACGTGCCCGTGCCCAGGGACGTGCCCGTGCCCAGGGACGTGCCCGTGCCCAGGGACGTGCCCGTGCCCAGGGACGTGCCCGTGCCCAGGGACGTGGACGTGCCCGTACCCAGGGACGTGCCCGTGCCCAGGGACGTGCCCGTACCCAGGGACGTGCCCGTGCCCAGGGACGTGCCCGTACCCAGGGACGTGCCCGTGCCCAGGGACGTGCCCGTGCCCAGGGACGTGCCCGTGCCCAGGGACGTGCCCGTACCCAGGGACGTGCCCGTGCCCAGGGACGTGCCCGTGCCCAGGGACGTGCCCGTGCCCAGGGACGTGCCCGTGCCCAGGGACGTGCCCGTGCCCAGGGACGGAAGCTTCAGGGGTCACGCCTCACACCAACATTATAATAACTCCGGATACTCAAAACCGCATTTCCTTGCCCAAACTGTTCCGTCGAAGTGTGCTTTGTTCTGTGTGTCTGTACTCACCTAGTTGTGCTTGCGGGGGTTGAGCTCTGGCTCTTTGGTCCCGCCTCTCAACTGTCAATCAACTGGTGTACAGATTCCTTAAACCTCTGTGTGTGTGTGTGTGTGTGTGTGTGTGTGTGTGTGTGTGTGTGTGTGTGTGTGGGTGTGTGTGTGTGTGTGTGTGTGTGTGTGTGTGTGTGTGTGTGTGTGTGTGTGTGTGTGTGTGTGTGTGAGAGAAATATATGTAGTAGATACGGGAAAAACTAGGTCGGGAGTGAGTACTTTAAACAACGTACGGTCAGAAAGGCGGGGCCCAAGAGCTAATAGCTGGGTCCCGCAGCTACAAACAGTCAACACAGAAGCATTCAAACAAAACCTGGATTGGTGTTTATAACGCATTGAACTCTCCAGGAGGGAGTGCTGCCTCTTACTCCAACTTTGCGGGGGGTTGCTGGGATCGTAGTGCCTCGCGGCCCGGTCTCTGACCACACTGCTTGGTTGACTGTCTGGTTAACTAGACTGTTGGACACTGTGAACGCTGCTTGACGCAGGAGTCACAGCTCCCTTGAACGTCTGGAGGTGTTGGAAAGCTTCGAGGTGGTTGAATTCCATTTTAAGTGGTTCGTCTTGGCGTTTACTCCTTGTGGAGTAACCTGGAACACGTGTTCATAAACACCATAGTCTACTTGGTCCATTGGAAGACCTGGTTTACGTAAACCCGACCCAAGGCCAGGCTTGACATGTGATAGCTTGGTTCAACAGGCTGTTGCTGGGAGCGCTCAGAACCCCATCAAGCAGGTATCAAGCAGATCACGCCTCCTTCCTATTGGCAGACCCAACAAGCAGTCCCCCGCCGCCAGCCGCTCCAAGCAACAGCCTGGTGGACCAAACTCTCACAAGTCAAGCCTGGCTATCTTGAGGTTATCTTGAGATGATTTCGGGGCTTTAGTGTCCCACGGCCCGGTCCTCGACCAGGCCTCCACCCCCAGGAAGCAGCCCGTGACAGCTGACTAACACCCAGGTACCTATTTTACTGCTAGGTAACAGGGGCACAAGGTGAAAGAAACTCTGCCCATTGTTTCTTGCCGGCGCCTGGGATCGAACCCAGGACCACAGGATCACAAGTCCAGCGTGCTGTCCGCTCGGCCGACCGGCTCCCTAGCCTGGGCTGGGGTCGGGTTTGGGGAGTAGAATAACTCCCTGAACCCCATCAAGCAGGCATCAACCCACACTGGGAGGTTCTGGTAGCCCGAGTATACATAGTAATCACTACAGTATACAAGGCTGGCCAGCTGCCTGTAATGACACATGCTAATTCTCTCATTAAGATAAGCTTGCCAGAGCCTCTTAAGGTGGTTTACCTGTGATTGACGATATCTTGATTGCTTTCATTATTTATTCATTTAGATTTAATTACTTTGTCTATTACCTGGTTTTAGATATTGAATTGCTGGGTTTCGAAGGGTTACGAGCTTTCTAAAGTATCTGTGTTTGCTTAAGTGGTTTTCATGCGTAAACTGAGTACAGTTTACTCATGTGTGTACTGGTGTAGGTACTGTATGTGTTGGGTAGTGTATGTACTCACCTAGTTGTGCTTGCGGGGCTTGAACTCTGG
Organism: Procambarus clarkii; assembly: GCF_040958095.1. Lineage (NCBI taxonomy): Eukaryota > Metazoa > Arthropoda > Malacostraca > Decapoda > Cambaridae > Procambarus > Procambarus clarkii. Next base: position 30,252,873 of record NC_091185.1, read on the forward strand.
CTCTTTGGTCCCGCCTCTAAACAGTCAATCAATCAACTGTTAAATCACTGTGTGTGGTACTGTATGTGTGTGTGTGTGTGTGTGGGGCTGTAAATACAACATACACCCCACCGTTGTAGGGGGGGGGGAGGGGGGGGGTGCTCTACACCGTTGTAGTCCCACATGTGAACTACGTACACAGTAGCAGGGTGGTCTTAACAGCAGGGTAAACCGGTTATGTGGTATATAAATACCCGCCGCTCCCGTGTGGTGCCTTAACTTATCACAGCGGGTCCCTGATGGTGGCCAGGCTCCAGGTAGGCTCCAGGTAGGCTACGAGTAGGCTCCAGGCTCCAGGTAGGCTCCAGGTAAGCTACGAGTAGGCTCCATGCTCCAGGTAGGCTCCAGGTAGGCTACGAGTAGGCTCCAGGCTCCAGGTAGGCTACGAGTAGGCTCCAGGCTCCAGGTAGGCTACGAGTAGGCTCCAGGTAGGCTCCAGGTAGGCTACGAGTAGGCTCCAGGCTCCAGGTAGGCTACGAGTAGGCTCCATGCTCCAGGTAGGCTCCAGGTAGGCTACGAGTAGGCTCCAGGCTCCAGGTAGGCTCCAGGTAGGCTACGAGTAGGCTCCAGGTAGGCTACTAGTAGGCTCCAGGCTCCAGGTACGCTCCAGGTAGGCTACGAGTAGGCTCCAGGTAGGCTCCAGGTAGGCTACGAGTAGGCTCCAGGCTCCAGGTAGGCTCCAGGTAGGCTCCAGGTGGGCTCCAGGTAAGCTCCAAGCTCCAGGTAGCCTCCAGGTAGGCTCCAGGTAGCCTCCAGGTAGGCTCCAGGTAGGCTCCAGGTGGGCTCCAGGTAAACTCCAAGCTCCAGGTAGGCTCCAGGTAGGCTCCAGGTGGGCTCCAGGTAGGCTCCAGGTAGGCTCCGGGTAGGCTCCAGGTGGGCTCCAGGTAGGCTCCGGGTGGGCTCCAGGTGGGCTCCAGGTAGGCTCCGGGTAGGCTCCAGGTGGGCTCCAGGTGGGCTCCAGGTAGGCTCCAGGTAGGCTCCAGGTGGGCTCCAGGTAGGCTCCAGGTAGGCTCCAGGTGGGCTCCAGGTGGGCTCCAGGTAGGCTCCAGGTGGGCTCCAGGTAGGCTCCAGGTAGGCTCCAGGTGGGCTCCAGGTAGGCTCCAGGTGGGCTCCAGGTAGGCTCCAGGTGGGCTCCAGGTGGGCTCCAGGTGGGCTCCAGGTGGGCTCCAGGTAGGCTCCAGGTAGGCTCCAGGTGGGCTCCAGGTAGGCTCCAGGTGGGCTCCAGGTGGGCTCCAGGTAGGCTCCAGGTGGGCTCCAGGTGGGCTCCAGGTGGGCTCCAGGTAGGCTCCAGGTAGGCTCCAGGTAGGCTGGTCTCTGACCCACCTACCTTAATGATTGGTCTGAGGCTACTTTTGTAGTTATCTTGCGTTGATTCCGGGGGTCAACGTCCCCGCGGCCCGGTCTCTGACCAGGCCTCCTGGTTGCTGGACTGATCAACCAGGCTGTTGGACGCAGCTGCTCGCAGCCTGACGTATGAGTCACAGCCTGGTTGATCAGGTATCCTTTGGAGGTGTTTATCAAGTTCTCTCTTGAACACTGTGAGGGGTCTGCCAGTTATGTCCCTTATGTGTAGTGGAAGCGTGTTGAACAGTCTCGGGCCTCTGATGTTGATAGTTCTCTCTTGAACACTGTGAGGGGTTGGCCAGTTATGTCACTTATGTGTAGTGGAAGCGTGTTGAACAGTCTCGGGCCTCTGATGTTGATAGTTCTCTCTTGAACACTGTGAGGGGTCGGCCAGTTATGCCCCTTATGTGTAGTGGAAGCGTGTTGAACAGTCTCGGGCCTCTGATGTTGATAGTTCTCTCTTGAACACTGTGAGGGGTCGGCCAGTTATGTCACTTATGTGTAGTGGAAGCGTGTTGACCAGTCTCGGGCCTCTGATGTTGATAGTTCTCTCTTGAACATTGTGAGGGGTCGGCAAGTTATGCCCCTTATGTGTAGTGGAAGCGTGTTGAACAGTCTCGGGCCTCTGATGTTGATAGTTCTCTCTTGAACACTGTGAGGGGTCGGCCAGTTATGCCCCTTATGTGTAGTGGAAGCGTGTTGAACAGTCTCGGGCCTCTGATGTTGATAGTTCTTTCTTGAACACTGTGTGTGTGTGTGTGTGTGTGTGGGAGAGAGAGTGTGAGAAAATGGCTAGCGTGCGTTGCGCATTGGCAATTTCCCAATATTAATAAGACCCTGGGAAGGGTCTAGGGGAGAAAGGGGAACCAGGCCGGCTGAGACGCAGGTAAACGAACGCGGGAATCGAACGCGGGAAACTAGCGCGGGAAACCAGAGAGCCGTCGTCATAGGCAAAATCTTATGCGGGAAACTCCCAGAGTTTCTCATCCTGGTATTCGCGAGAAACTTTCAAATCTAATATATTGCGTTTTTACGGATTCGCCAATCCGTTAAAAATACGATTATTAAAAAAAACGGGGGTCGATACGTTTGTTTGTGTGTGTGTATTCACCTAGTAGTGCTTGCGGGGGTTGAGCTCTGGCTCTTTCGGTCCCCCTCTCAACTGTCAATCCTGGTTGATACCTGGTTGATGGGGTTCAACGGATTTTGTTTTTCCACATCCCCCAGGAAGCAGCCCGGAGCAGCTGTCTAACTCCCAGGTACCTATTTACTGTTAGGTAACAGGAGCATCAGGGTGAAAGAAACTCTGCCCATTGGTTTCCGCCATTGTCGGGGATTGATCCCCGGTCACTAGGATTACGAGCCCCGAGTGCTGTCCACTTAGCCACCAGGCCCGTGTGTGTGTGTGTGTAATTTATTTGTTAATAGATCATGGTTATGGATTGTATATGGTTGTATATAATGGCTGGATATTGTATACAATTGTCCTATATTGATTACAAGCCCGGCTTTTATATATACACAATTATATAGTATTTTAGATAATTATAATATAACGATTAGAAATCATTTTAATATATAATTTTCAAGTTTGGGTTGATTTGATAGAATTAAAAGCATTTACCTATAATAATCAAAGGTTATCTTGAGGTTATCTTGAGATGATTTCGGGGCTTTAGTGTCCCCGCGGCCCGGTCCTCGACCAGGCCTCCACCCCCAGGAAGCAGCCCGTGACAGCTGACTAACTCCCAGGTACCTATTTTACTGCTAGGTAACAGGGGTGATTATAGTTAATAATTCTACTGACTATTTTGGTCCAAGGGCGATGGCAGTGAAGTTCCAGCCCATCCTCCTGTTGTGGTGGTACTTAAAGTACCGGTGAGGACCATAGTATACATACCATTCGTGCAGCGCAGTTAGAAAGTAGAAATCGGTACTGTTGAATTTAGAGAAACCGGGAAAAAGGTTCTGTATTTATGTTGCGAAGGGCAAACTAAACTAATTTAATCTTCGTAGATCTAAGTTTACCTTGAAGACTGAGTACACCACATTGGACCACTGGGACTAGTCTCCAGTGGTCCCAGTGGGCTGGTCCTAGGACCACCATCATCCCATCCTCTGAATTGACAGTACGATTTAATACTAAGTGTAATTAGTACATTTCCTTACTGTTATACACAGTACATAATTGCACTTATGGGGCTGTTACAATTACCACCCCTTTTATTCTCCTCGTTTTCTGTTAAGATACTCAGAATTTTAGGATGAAACTTTCAGGTAATAATTTGCTATACACAAGTTTTAAATATTACGAATTTCTTTTTCAGTTTTATTAAATAATAGAGATTTTATACAAAATTTTAAAATATCCTGAGTTATTTTACAATTTATTGATATATTTTAGTTTTGTTTTATTAGTTTTATAAAACTATAATATCAATAAAACTATATTAAGTATTAATTGTAATTAAGAAGCAATAAAATTATTATCTTCAAAAACTAACACGGTTAGGTGAGCTCGTGGTTTTCTATTCAGTTTTTTTCAGGTAAACTCAAATATTCACAATATATTTGACTACGATTTAATACCAAGTGAAAATAAGTACAACTCCTAACTGCTATGAATAGTACATAACTACACTTATTTGTGCTCGTACATTTACCACCCCATTCTTGGAGGACGGGCTCCACCTTGCAAGAAGCAACGGAAAATGCATAATAATTTTACGGACGAAGCTCCGGCCACACGAAACAATTTGGTTAACTCTGCCATCAATTTATTATCCTGTCGTAGAGGAAATTATACGAGTCTGCCTCGTAATTAATACTAACTACCACCACCAAAATTAAAAGGGAGGACCATTTTATACTGTATATGTACAGTACAGTGTGAAGATGTATACTGTATTCTGTGTATGGTTTGAGGCGATGTGTGGCCCACGTGTGTGTGTGTGTGTGTGTGTGTGTGTGTGTGTGTGTGTGTGTACTCACCTAGTTGTGCTTGCGGGGGTTGAGCTCTGGCTCCTTGATCCCGCCTCTCAACTGTCAATCAACAGAGGCGTGTGTGTGTACTAACATATTCGAGCTTCAGATATTGGACCCCGCCTTCACCACCGGCTGATGTCTCATCTGTAATGTTTCCAACAAATTGTTTCTGTCATATTTACTGAGGATGTTAGAGTCTGGCTCACTGCTCTATTGTGATGTTGCTGAGGATGTTAGAGTCTGGCTCACTGCTCTATTGTGATGTTGCTGAGGATGTTAGAGTCTGGCTCACTGCTCTATTGTGATGTTGCTGAGGATGTTAGAGTCTGGCTCACTGCTCTATTGTGGTGTTGCTGAGGATGTTAGAGTCTGGCACACTGCTCTATTGTGATGTTGCTGAGGATGTTAGAGTCTGGCACACTGCTCTATTGTGATGTTGCTGAGGATGTTAGAGTCTGGCTCACTGCTCTATCATAATAATTGTGGTGTGGCCCACCACATCGCCCTCAGGGGCTCGCCTGGCATTCCTGCCCCACCCCTCGCCCACCCACCACCGCCCACCGCCCACCACCGCCCACCACCCACCACCCGCCACCGCCCACCACCGCCCAGCCCGTGATAAACTAAGATGAGCACGGGGCTCGTATCGACGCAGACAAGGGAGGGGGGAGGGGAGGGGCGTGGGGGCAATGGGACCGACCTAACCTGACTATGTTGGGCACTTGCCACAAAGCAGTCACTGTGCAAAGTTGAGTATGACTATCCCCAAGCGTCTGGGCTCCAACTTCAACCAGACATTATATTTTCTAGATTTAGATCTCCATAATAATGTAATTATTGTGTTATAATATATATAATATATAATATGATTGTATTTTCTTTGCTTTCTAGGTAAGTGTCGTGGCGGTGGAAGACATTGACGGGACCTCTGTGAGGTTATCTTCAGATCTTGAGATGATTTCGGGGCTTTAGTGTCCCGCGGCCCGGTCCTCGACCAGGCCTCCACCCCCCAGGAAGTAGCCCGTGACAGCTGACTAACACCCAGGTGCGTTAAAAAAATGTGTGTATTAGGGAGGACTGACGGCTGAGTGGACAGCGCTCGGGATTCGTAGTCCTAAGGTTCTGAGTTTGATCCCCGGTGGAGGCGGAAACAAATGGATAGAGTTTCTTTGACCCTGATGCCCCCCCCCTGTTCACCTAGCAGTAAATAGGTACCTGGGAGTTAGACAGCTGCTACGGGCTGCTTCCTGGGGGTGTGTAACAAAAAGGAGGCCTGGTCGACGACCGGGCCTCGGGGACGCTAAGCCACGAAATCATCTCAAGATGATGTTTAACGGTGACAAGTTTCAGGTACTTAGGTATGGTGGAAACGAGAAAGTTAAATGAAACACAAGGTACAGGACACACGGTACAGGACACAGGGTACAGGACACAGGGTACAGGACATAGGGTACAAGACTCAGGGTACAGGACACAGGGTACAGGACACAGGGGTACAGGACACAGGGTACAGGCCACAGGGGTACAGGACACAGGGTACAGGACACAGGGTACAAGACTCAGGGTACAGGACACAGGGGTACAGGACACAGGGTACAGGACACAGGGTACAGGACACAGGGTACAAGACACAGGGTACAAGACACAGGGGTACAGGACACAGGGTACAAGACTCAGGGTACAGGACACAGGGTACAGAACACAGGGGTACAGGACACAGGGTACAGGACACAGGGTACAAGACACAGGGTACAGGACACAGACCTACTCATAGAAGGAAAGCAACATGTAAAAGATCTGGGAATTATGATATCTGACGACCTGACATTTAGTGAACATAACCGAGCAAATATAGCGGCGGCAGCCAGGACAGTGATAGGATGGATTATGAGAACGTTCACACCCAGAGACCCCACGGCAATGCTAATACTATTTGAATCTCTGGTACTGTCCCTTTAGGAGTACTGCTCGGTACTAACTGTATCCTTCAGAGCAGGAGAGATCTCTGAAATAGAGGGAATACAGAGAACATATACAGCACGCATAGACGAGATAAAACATCTAAATTATTGGGATCGTCTCAAAGCTCTCAAAATATACTCTCTGGAAAGGAAAGAAAAATATATACATAGAAGATACTGAAAGATAATCTCAAATTTGCACAGTAAAATAACAACATACTGGAACGAAATATACGGAAGGAAATGCGGAATAGAACCAGTGAACATCAGAGCATTAGAAATATTGTTGGAACAAAAGTGGATGTCTTCAAGATTCACTTAGCCAAGTTCTTGCAAGAAGTGCCGGACCAACTAGCCTGTAGCGGATATGTGGGCCTGCGGGCTGCTCCAAGCAACAGCCTGTTGGACCAAGCTCTCACAAGTCGAGCCTGGCTTCAGACCGGGCTCGGGGGAGTAGAAAAAAACCCTCGAAATCCTCTCCAGGTATGTTCCAGGCAGCCTCAAGGCGCGTAAAATCGCGGGGTTAATAATTATAAAACTTCCCTAGCCGCTCCTGGATAGTGTAGGATAGTGTTTAGTAGAGGAGAGCGTGGCCCCCCACCTGCTGGGATAGCCCAGGCCACCGTCCCAGCGGCCGCCTAGCCTTTATCATCCCATAATGACGGCTTCCTTCCTGATGGATGGCGGGCGCCCTTGTGTGATCCACCGCCGAGCCTTGTGTCGTACTGTGGTGGGTATTGTGGGTATGTTCTGGGTACTGTGGGGTATGTTCTGGGTACTGTGGGGTATGTTCTGGGTACTGTGGGGTATGTTCTGGGTACTGTGGGGTATGTTCTGGGCACTGGGGGTATGTTCTGGGCACTGGGGGTATGTTCTGGGCACTAGGGGTATGTTCTGGGCACTGGGGGTATGTTCTGGGCACTGGGGGTATGTTCTGGGCACTGGGGTATGTTCTGGGCACTAGGGGTATGTTCTGGGCACTAGGGGTATGTTCTGGGTACTGTGGGGTATGTTCTGGGTACTGTGGGGTATGTTCTGGGCACTGGGGGTATGTTCTGGGCACTAGGGGTATGTTCTGGGCACTAGGGGTATGTTCTGGGCACTGGGGGTATGTTCTGGGCACTGGGGGTATGTTCTGGGCACTGGGGGTATGCTCTGGGCACTGGGGGTATGTTCTGGGCACTGGGGGTATGCTCTGGGCACTGGGGGTATGTTGTGGGCACTGGGGGGTATGTTGTGGGCACTGGGGGTATGTTCTGGGCACTGGGGGTATGTTCTGGGTACTGGGGGGTATGTTCTGGGCACTGGGGGGTATGCTCTGGGCACTGGGGGGTATGTTCTGGGCACTGGGGGTATGTTCTGGGCACTAGGGGTATGTTCTGGGCACTGTGGGGTATGTTCTGGGCACTGGGGGTATGTTCTGGGCACTGTGGGGTATGTTCTGGGCACTGGGGGTATGTTCTGGGCACTAGGGGTATGTTCTGGGCACTGTGGGGTATGTTCTGGGCACTGGGGGTATATTCTGGGCACTGGGGTTATGTTCTGGGCACTGGGGGGTATGTTCTGGGCACTGGGGGTATGTTCTGGGCACTGGGGGTATGTTCTGGGCACTGTGGGGGATGTTCTGGGCACTGGGGGTATGTTCTGGGCACTGGGGGTATGTTCTGGGCACTGGGGGTATGTTCTGGGCACTGGGGGTATGTTCTGGGCACTGGGGGTATGTTCTGGCCACTGGGGGGTATGTTCTGGGCACTGTGGGGTATGTTCTGGGTACTGGGGGTATGTTCTGGGTACTAAGGGTATGTTCTGGGCACTAGGGGTATGTTCTGGGTACTGGGGGTATGTTCTGGGCACTGTGGGGTATGTTCTGGGCACTGTGGGGTATGTTCTGGGCACTAGGGGTATGTTCTGGGCACTGGGGGTATGTTTTGGGCACTGGGGGTATGTTCTGGGCACTGGGGGTATGTTCTGGGCACTGGGGGTATGTTCTGGGCACTGGGGGTATGTTCTGGGCACTGTGGGGTATGTTCTGGGCACTGGGGGTATGTTCTGGGCACTGGGGGTATGTTCTGGGCACTGGGGGTATGTTCTGGCCACTGGGGGGTATGTTCTTGGCACTGTGGGGTATGTTCTGGGTACTGGGGGTATGTTCTGGGCACTGTTGGTATGTTCTGGGCACTGGGGGTATGTTCTGGGCACTGGGGGTATGTTCTGGGCACTGGGGGTATGTTCTGGGCACTGGGGTATGTTCTGGGCACTGGGGGTATGTTCTGGGCACTGGGGGTATGCTCTGGGGCACTGGGGGTATGTTCTGGGCACTGGAGGGTATGTTCTGGGCACTGGGGGTATGTTCTGGGCACTGGGGGGTATGTTCTGGGCACTGGGGGTATGCAGGTATACTCTGGATATAGCGGGTATACTATAGATATTGAAGAGTATACTTTTGATTAAGAGAGAACTTGATAAACGCCTCTAAATGATACCTGACCAACGAGGCTATGATTCATACCTCAGGCTGCGGGCCGCTGCAAGCAACAGCCAGGTGGACCAAGCTATAATAAGTCGAGCCTTGTCTCAGGTCTGGGGGTGTAGAAGGGCTCTAGAGACCCTCTCCAGGTAAATCTGGCATCAACACACAAGTCATAGATACTCATCCACCGCTGAATTAAGAGAGGAATGAGTAACGTTCAGTGAGCCAGCCAGAGGCTTAGGGCCCGCGCTGGAATATCCACACACAAAACTGATATCCAATTAGGATTATAATTTATGGAAGTAGATTCTATTAGTTTCCTCTCATTGCCTCAATTTTGACGGTAAATTATAGTAGATTCTTGCTATAGAATTGGGTGATTAGGCTCACTTACGGGCTTATGTAGGCTGGTCTTTGAAGCCCAGTTCTGAGAGTCCTTTTGTGTTGGGTAATACGGGTCTTAAGTCCCTGTCTGTCTGACAGGGAAGCATCTCCCTCCCTCTCTGTCTCCCCCCCCTCTCTCCCTCCCTTCCTCCCTCTCTGTCTCTCAATTTCTCTCTTTCTCTCTGCATGTATCAGGGCAGACTGAATGTATTCTGGTTAAGGTGTCCTGTACACCAGTTTCATAGTGCTCCTGGCAGTATGGGTTCGAGTCACTTCTGGGGTGTGAGTTTTCAGTTGCTTGTATGCCTGGGGACCATTTAGGCTTGTTTGCATATATATATATATATATATATATATATATATATATATATAGTACTACAGTGGTTACGGGTCCCAGAGATCTGTTTAAGGTGACTACTCAATCACTGGTATGCCCCAAGTATGCCCCAGGTATGCCCAAAGTATGCCTCAAGTATGCCCCAGGTATGCCCAAGTATGCCCCAAGTATGCCTCAGGTATGCCCCAGGTATGCCCCAGGTATGCCCCAGGTATGCCCCAAGTATGCCCCAAGTAATCGCTGGACGTGGCCAAAGAGGAGGACCGTCGCTGGGCGCTTGTTTCACGCCCGAGATCCAGCGCCCCGAAATTACCGCCAGCCGAATCGAAAATAGGCTGTTTAGGGGTCGAAAATTAGGCGTTTAAGGAAGCAAATTACAGAGGACCCAAATCGATATCCATCACCGCGGTCCCTCGCTGATTGGTTCTGATTGGTCACGTGAGCGGGCGCCATTGCCCGCCAGTTTCAGCTAGGTCCAGAGAGGCGACTGTGTGATGTACTGGTTCCTGGAGTTTCGCGCTTGTCAGCGGGGAAGGTGGAACGTTTCTAATGACTCCCTGAGAATTACATGTTCTGTTCCCAGGTGAGCGGGGGACACCTGGTGGCAGATCAATTGAAACCAAATGAAGATTAAGTCACCCAAGAGCATGTATAGTCGCGTGAAGACTCGGCACGGGCATGAATAACCCGTAAAAACATAGCTGAGACGTTGACAGAGATATTGCCAACTCATCTGTCCCCTCAGCTCCGGGTTCAGCCTCTCAAAACTCCAGATTCATTAGAAATTCAACCTACTAGCGTCATGAGCACCTGTTATATGATGAATGGAAAGTTTAGAGATATCTTGAGGTTATCTTGAGATGATTTCAGGGCTTTTAGTGTCCCCGCGGCCCGGTCCTCGACCAGGCCTCCACCCCCCCCAGGAAGCAGCCCGTGACAGCTGACTAACACCCAGGTACCTATTTTACTGCTAGGTAACAGGGGCATAGGGTGAAAGAAACTCTGCCCATTGTTTCTCGCCGGCGCCTGGGATCGAACCCAGGACCACAGGATCACAAGTCCAGCGTGCTGTCCGCTCGGCCGACCGGCTCCCTGAGATAAGTGAGATACCTGCCACAAGGGGGGGAAAGCGCCAAGCCATTACGTTTATATAGCACTAGGAAGGGGTCAGGATAAGGATTTGGGATGGGACGGGGGGAAGGAATGGTGTCCCTACCATTTGTGGACGGTCGGGGATTGAACGTTGACCTGCATGACGCTCTACCGTCGCTCTACCGTCCACCCCAAGTGGTGGACAGGAAGTGCCAGATGAACCTAGGCGTACAAGATAATTTTGCCTGCGGGGCGACAGCAAGCAGCAACAGCCTCGTAGATCAACTTATCACAAAGGAACCGTGAATAAAAGCCGGAATAAGAGGAGGGGAACTAACAGAACTCTCGAAACCAACTACAGGTAAACTACGGCAAGTAAACCAATTTAAGTTCACACCAGACAATCGTTTGGACAATTTAGTGTCGGCGCTGCCAATCAGATTATAGATATTATACCAGCCGAAGGTGAGACGATTGTAGGGCGGTGGGCGATTGTGGGGACAGTGGGTGGGCATTTGATTGTTAAGTGAGGGGGTCTGGTAGGTGGGTTTGGGTAGGTGGGCTTGTGGGGGTGGGTGGGTGGGTTGGCCCTCAATGACCCACCTTGTGTTCTGGTCCCTTGCGCGCTCTGTAATCAAGAAGGTGTTTCTAATATGTGGGTCGGTGTCGTGATCGCTATATTGATTCCTGCCTCTGGTTCGTCTCAAGGATGTGTGTGTGGGTGTGTGTGTGGGTGTGTGTGTGCGTGTGGGTGTGTGGGTGTGTGTGTGTGGGTGTGTGTGTGGGTGTGTGTGTGGGTGTGTGTGCGTGTGGGTGTGTGGGTGTGTTTTTGCTGGTCTCTGTTCCCCCGTCTGCGTCACTTTTGTCTGTCTCGCTGGGTGGGTTTATCCTCACTGTCTTATTCCGTCTAGCAGTCCCTGTTTTGTTCGTCTCAATGTCCCTGTTTTATCTGTCTCTCTCGTCCTATTCCTGTATGTTTCACTGTCTGATTTTAGGTCTATGGGTCGCAGTGTTTGCCTCCTTGTTCCTGTCTGTGATTACTGTCTCTACTTCACTGTCCTTGACTATCCTACAGGCTATCTGTCTCGGTATCTGTCTCTCATTGTCGCACGATCTGTACACTGTATTAAGCTGAATGTGTCCTGGGCCGTTTGTGTAGTTGGCTGCTTCTATCCTGATGCTGGCTTGTACTGTCCTTCCCCTATCCCTCTGTCTCTCTCTCTCTCTCTCCCTTCCCCCTGTCCATTCCATTCTCCCTCCCAACCCTTGGCCATCACATCCTCCCTACCTCTCACTGCCTCCTTCTCCATATTGCTACTGTTTCCTTGTATCTACCTCTTGTCTGTTCCGGGAATCAGTGCCCTCAGCACTGACTAGGCCTCGTGATTGGTGGCCTGGTCAAGCAGGCTGTTGGGTGCAGCTGGTCGTAGCCTGATGTTAGAGCTGCAGGTTGGTGGATCAGGTATGTTTTCAAGGTTTTTATCAAATTCACTTTTGAACACTTGAGAGGTTTGATAGTTATGTCTCTTTATGTGTAGTGGAAGCGTGTTGAACAGTCTCGGGCCTCTGATGTTGATAGTTCTCTCTCAGAGTACCTGTTGCACCTCTGCTTTTCAACGTGGGTATTCTGCACATCCTGCTATGCCTTCTGGTCTCATGTGGTGTTATTTCTGTGTGCAGGTTTGGGACCAGCCTCTCTGCTATTTTCCAAGCGAAAATTATCATGCATCTTTCCCGCCTGTGCTCTGGGAAAATACAGAGTTAGAAATTTTAAACGTTCCCAATAATTTCAATTGTTTATTAAATGGATTTGGGCACATTTATACGTACGTTCTGTTACATACAGGCTAACGTTCTCTGTACGTTCTCCAGGACAGTAATTTCTCCAGCTTTGAATGGGGCTGTTATCGTTCAACAATATTCCACTCCAGAGAGCACTAGCGTCTTGAAAAGTATCATCACAGGTCTGACGTCCCTTGTTTGGAAGGTTCTTGTTATCTAACCTATCATTTTTGCCTTCCGGTTGTGACAGCTACTTTATTGTGTTCTTTAAATACAAGATATCAAGATATCATTACTCCAAAATCTTGTATATGACTTTTTCTTTGTATTGTTTGATTTGACTGCTTTTTATGTGTAGTTTATATATATATATATATATATATATATATATATATATATATATATATATATATATATATATATATATATATATATATATATATATATATATATATATATATAGAAACTACACTGAACGTCCAGAAACGGCTCACTGGACGACCTGATTTACATCAGTTTGGAGGTTTACTGTGTCCTCTATGTAGTCTACTCTCATCAAAGTCATTGTGTCATGTGCAAATGATGGTACAGTACTGTACTATGTGTCATTGTCTATGTTCGATTAGATAATGAGAAAAATTAATGTGGCAAGCACAGTTGCTATTGGTCTATAATGTTGCCTGATTTAGTACCTCCTTTGGGGAGTGGGGCTATCTTGGCTGGTGTAATTATTGTCGAGGATAACACTGGTGTCTAATATCCAGTGGGGGTTAAGATGACATGTGATATATGGCTCGAAGATGATATCACATGCCTGAAAAAAGTCTCTTGGAATATTGATTTTTAGTTTAAGACTTTCACTAAGATCAGAATTGGACAGTCACCCTCCGTATTTTCCTGCTGTCTTGAGCAAGGACTATAATTTCACATTTTTGCATATAACCCACTGTCTCTCCTCCGTATTAACCCGTCCCCTACCGTCACCTTACTGTCCTCTGCTGTAGCAGACCGGGACAGACTCCCGGTGCAGACCTCTGGGTATTTATGTAGCATCAGATGGCCATTAGTCTCTCTTAATGGCCCCTGCAGGTATCTATCAGGGAGATTAAGGCGACTCGCTCTCTCGGAGAGGTAATTGGACCAAGCGACACGCATCTCCGGTCCACGTGTGAATTAGAACACCTCCGCAGACATCATACTGTCTATTAGGTCTCTCATAAATCCTTCGAGGCAGGTAAAACACCGCGGTAATTGAGCAATAAATCGAGTGATTAGAATGTATTTGTCGCTTGGTTGGCGAAGTTACAACAACAACAGCAACAGGGCGGTTGTTAGGTAGTTATAATCCAGGACTTGTAAACAACTTAGTCTTGGCTTCCCTGTCCTCCCTTCCTCCCTCCCTTCCAAGACCATTCCAGAGTTGTTTTTGTTCAGTTTGTGGGGTGTTTTTGTTCAGTTTGTGGGGTGTTTTTGTCCAGTTTGTGGGGTGTTTTTGTTCAGTTTGTGGGGTGTTTTTGTTCAGTTTGTGGGGTGTTTTTGTCCAGTTTGTGGGGTGTTTTTGTCCAGTTTGTGGGGTGTTTTTGTTCAGTTTGTGGGGTGTTTTTGTTCAGTTTGTGGGGTGTTTTTGTTCAGTTTGTGGGGTGTTTTTGTTCAGTTTGTGGGGTGTTTTTGTTCAGTTTGTGGGGTGTTTTTGTTCAGTTTGTGGGGTGTTTTTGGTCAGTTTGTGGGGTGTTTTTGTTCAGTTTGTGGGGTGTTTTTGTTCAGTTTGTGGGGTGTTTTTGGTCAGTTTGTGGAGTGTTTTTGTTCAGTTTGTGGGGTGTTTTTGGTCAGTTTGTGGGGTGTTTTTGGACAGTTTGTGGGGTGTTTTTGTTCAGTTTGTGGGGTGTTTTTGTTCAGTTTGTGGGGTGTTTTTGTTCAGTTTGTGGGGTGTTTTTGTTCAGTTTGTGGGGTGTTTTTGTTCAGTTTGTGGGGTGTTTTTGTCCAGTTTGTGGGGTGTTTTTGTCCAGTTTGTGGGGTGTTTTTGTTCAGTTTGTGGGGTGTTTTTGTTCAGTTTGTGGGGTGTTTTTGGTCAGTTTGTGGGGTGTTTTTGTTCAGTTTGTGGGGTGTTTTTGGTCAGTTTGTGGGGTGTTTTTGTTCAGTTTGTGGGGTGTTTTTGTCCAGTTTGTGGGGTGTTTTTGTCCAGTTTGTGGGGTGTTTTTGGTCAGTTTGTGGGGTGTTTTTGGTCAGTTTGTGGGGTGTTTTTGTTCAGTTTGTGGGGTGTTTTTGTTCAGTTTGTGGGGTGTTTTTGTCCAGTTTGTGGGGTGTTTTTTGTCCAGTTTGTGGGGTGTTTTTGGTCAGTTTGTGGGGTGTTTTTGTCCAGTTTGTGGAGTGTTTTTTGTCCAGTTTGTGGGGTGTTTTTTGTCCAGTTTGTGGGGTGTTTTTTGTCCAGTTTGTGGGGTGTTTTTGGTCAGTTTGTGGGGTGTTTTTGGTCAGTTTGTGGGGTGTTTTTTGTCCAGTTTGTGGGGTGTTTTTGGTCAGTTTGTGGGGTGTTTTTGTCCAGTTTGTGGGGTGTTTTTTGTCCAGTTTGTGGGGTGTTTTTTGTCCAGTTTGTGGGGTGTTTTTGGTCAGTTTGTGGGGTGTTTTTGGTCAGTTTGTGGGGTGTTTTTGGTCAGTTTGTGGGGTGTTTTTGGTCAGTTTGTGGAGTGTTTTTGATGCTACAGGACTAGTGCTTCAGAGCTAGTGCTTCAGAGCTAGTGCTTCAGGGCTAGTGCTTCAGGGCTAGTGCTTCAGAGCTAGTGCTTCAGGGGCTAGTGCTTCAGAGCTAGTGCTTCAGGACTAGTGCTTCAGAGCTAGTGCTTCAGGGGCTAGTGCTTCAGAGCTAGTGCTTCAGGACTAGTGCTTCAGGGGCTAGTGCTTCAGGACTAGTGCTTCAGGACTAGTGCTTCAGGGGCTAGTGCTTCAGGACTAGTGCTTCAGAGCTAGTGCTTCAGGACTAGTGCTTCAGGGGCTAGTGCTTCAGGACTAGTGCTTCAGGACTAGTGCTTCAGGACTAGTTCTTCAGGGCTAGTGCTTCAGGGGCTAGTGCTTCAGGGGCTAGTGCTTCAGGACTAGTGCTTCAGGACTAGTGCTTCAGGACTAGTGCTTCAGGACTAGTTCTTCAGGGCTAGTGCTTCAGGACTAGTGCTTCAGGACTAGTTCTTCAGGGCTAGTGCTTCAGGACTAGTTCTTCAGGGCTAGTGCTTCAGGACTAGTGCTTCAGGGCTAGTGCTTCAGGGCTAGTGCTTCAGAGCTAGTGCTTCAGGGCTAGTGCTTCAGGGCTAGTGCTTCAGAGCTAGTGCTTCAGGGCTAGTGCTTCAGGGCTAGTGCTTCAGAGCTAGTGCTTCAGGGCTAGTGCTTCAGGACTAGTGCTTCAGGGGCTAGTGCTTCAGGACTAGTGCTTTAGGGGCTAGTGCTTCAGGGCTAGTGCTTCAGGACTAGTGCTTCAGGGGCTAGTGCTTCAGGACTAATGCTTCAGGGCTAGTGCTTCAGGACTAGTGCTTCAGGGCTTGTGCTTCAGGGGCTAGTGCTTCAGGGGCTAGTGCTTCAGGTTTAGTGCTTCAGGGGCTAGTGCTTCAGGGCTAGAACTTCAGGACTAGTGCTTCAGGGCTAGTGCTTCATGGGCTAGAGCTTCAGGTTTAGTGCTTCAGGGGCTAGTGCTTCAGGGCTAGGACTTCAGGACTAGTGCTTCAGGGTTAGTGCTTCAGGACTAGTGCTTTAGGGCTAGTGCTTCAGGACTAGTGCTTTAGGGCTAGTGCTTCAGGACTAGTGCTTCAGGACTAGTGTTTCAGGACTAGTGCTTCAGGGACTAGTGCTTCAGGGCTAGTGCTTCAGGACTAGTGCTTCAGGACTAGTGCTTCAGGACTAGTGCTTCAGGGCTTGTGCTTCAGGACTAGTGCTTCAGGACTAGTGCTTCAGGACTAGTGCTTCAGGAGCTAGTGTTTCAGGGCTAGGGCTTCAGGGCTAGTGCTTCAAGGCTAGTGCTTCAGGGGTAATGCTTCAAGACTAGTGCTTCAGGACTAGTGCTTCAGGACTAGTGCTTCAGGGCTAGTGCTTCAGGGGCTAGTGCTTTAGGTCTAATGTTTCAGGGCTAATGCTTCAGGGGCTAGTGCTTCAGGGCTAGTGCTTCAGGGGCTAGTGCTTCAGGGCTAGTGCTTCAGGGCTAATGCTTCAGGGCTAATGCTTCAGGGCTAGTGCTTCAGGGCTAGTGCTTCAGGGCTAATGATTCAGGACTAATGCTTCAGGACTAGTGCTTCAGGGCTAGTGCTTCAGGACTAGTGCTGAGTCCTGCTAGGATGTTTATACAGTGTTCTCTGATTGTGTCTATGGCACCTCTGCTGTGGAACACCATCGTAATGTTAGATCCTATGCTACAAAGATTATATAGTTGGTAAAAAGTCAGTTGTAAAAAGTAGTGATGGACCACCAAAAAGGTGCATTATTGATTTTTGACAAACTTTTTTTTTGCCATTTTGAATTTGAAAACTTTTTAGACCTAACCTAACCTCTCCTAACATTAGAAACAGTTTAGAAGCAATTTCTCAATACTTTGTTGAGTTCATACATAGACGACCCTAACTGCTTCCCATTTACCACCTATTCATATACATCCTGGCCAGATGTACATAGCCAGTGCCTGAAGTGCCACTTGACTCTCAGCCTAATGACCAATTTGAGGAACCTAGACGTCGTCTAACAGCCGCAAAGAACCAGTAGATCTCTCTAGAATCACGACACTGACTTTCTGTGAGTGGGTCTGGCCAGCTGCCTGTCCTGTGAGTGTCTGTCTGGCCAGCTGCCTGTCCTGTGAGTGGGTCTGGCCAGCTGCCTGTCTTGTGAGTGGGTCTGGCCAGCTGCCTGTCCTGTGAGTGGGTCTGGCCAGCTGCCTGTCCTGTGAGTGGGTCTGGCCAGCTGCCTGTCCTGTGAGTGGGTCTGGCCAGCTGCCTGTCCTGTGAGTGGGTCTGGCCAGCTGCCTGTCCTGTGAGTGGGTCTGGCCAGCTGCCTGTCCTGTGAGTGGGTCTGGCCAGCTGCCTGTCCTGTGAGTGGGTCTGGCCCACCTCTTTCCTCGTCGCTTGAGACCAAAGAAGTTTTTTTTTTTTTTTAAATTTATTTATTCGGAGAATTAGGCTCCATTTATTTATAAATTTGATATACAATATGAAATCAATTAGTTGTCTAAGAACTAGCTAATTTATTTGTTAATTATATACTTTGCAAGAAATGATTGGAGATAAATTTAATCTCTCAGTTGCTCTTGTGGCATGACGCTTGGGCCAGAGGGCTCCCCGCCCCCCCTGGCCCCCCCTGGCCCCCCTGGCCCCCCTGGCCCCCCCTGGCCCCCCCGTCCCAATTATAAATTGCGCATTAATTTGTTAATCAAATATAAACAGCGAATTCTTCTCATAGAGAATTATTTTGTAATATATGATTCAAAGTTATTCATTACTAGTCACGGTGTATATTTTCCACCTGGTTTAATGGTAGTCTATTAACCAGTAAGTTTATGGAGACAATAAACCAAATATGCTCCAGATATACCTGGAACATACCTGGATAGAGTTCTGAGAGTTCTACTCCCAGAACCCAGCCTGAAGCCTGGGTTTCAATTTATAGTAACTAGGTTACTGCCTTAGGCTACGCCTTCAGCCTTACATGCAAAGTCAAAAATAAATCAAACATTAGAAAGGCGGGGCCCAAGAGCTAATAGCTCGATTCTGCATGATACAAATAGTCAATACATATTGCTACTGTCGACCAAATAGGCACTTTTAAGTACTGTCATTTCAGGGGTTGGTTGAAGGGCTTTGAGTCTCTAGTAGCCGGCTGGCCATCCCCTGAGTCTCTAGAAGCCGGCTGGCCATCCCCTGAGTCTCTAGGAGCCGGCTGGCCATCCCCTGAGTCTCTAGGAGCCGGCTGGCCATCCCCTGAGTCTCTAGGAGCCGGCTGACCATCCCCTGAGTCTCTAGAAGCCAGCTGGCCATCCCCTGAGTCTCTAAGAGCCGGCTGGCCATCCCCTGAGTCTCTAGAAGCCGGCTGGCCATCCCCTGAGTCTCTAGGAGCCGGCTGGCCATCCCCTGAGTCTCTAGAAGCCGGCTGGCCATCCCTTGAGTCTCTAGGAGCCGGCTGGCCATCCCCTGAGTCTCTAGCAGCCGGCTGGCCATCCCCTGAGTCTCTAGCAGCCGGCTGGCCATCCCCTGAGTCTCTAGAAGCCGGCTAGCCATCCCCTGAGTCTCTAGGAGTCGGCTGGCCATCCCCTGAGTCTCTAGGAGCCGGCTGGCCAAGCCTGGAGCTCTTCAGAGCTTAAGTCTACTTCTACAAGCCTCTCATGTCCTCCACTAACTCTTAAAAGCGTCATTAACATCATCGTTGTAGTTTTTTTTATAGATACTGAACAGATAAATTAATGTTTTTATTGCGACATTCACTGCCGTGTTGGTCTGATGAATTTTCGAAATGTATTTTTGGATTTCGCGCCCCAACATGGCGGTGATGTAAGGGACCCCAAGCCAGGGATAAATCATATAAATGAATTATTGATATTTGCGTCCAGGTCTAAGACTCAAGAGAGACCGCCATATTAGCATATATTATATACGAGTCATATATATATATAAGCATCGCAGCACATCTTTGCCACACAACAGGCGCTGGATAATATAAATTATGCTGGACTATATGAATTAATTTCTCGGTAATTTCTCTGTTCTTCAGGCGGATAGAAAACGGGTCTTTTTGGTTAGCCTTTATGGGTATGCTCAACTATTTGTGACTGTTGGATTGAGTATTAGCTCTTGGACCCCGCTTAGTTTCCTGCAGTTGTTTAATGCAGTGACTCCTGTTCTGTGGTCCCTATCATATCTACTTTTTAAACTAAGAGCAGTGTTTGCTTCCACAACCTGTTGTTAAAGTTGTTAAAGATTCGCTACCTGGAACAAAAACTTCCAAGTAGCACGGGCTATGGTGAGCCCGTAGCGGTTCCACAACCTGCTCCATTAGTTCATTCCATTTTCCCACTATTATTATGCTAAATGAAAACTTCCTAACATCTCTATGACTTGTCTGAGTTTCCAGCTTCCACTTCCCTTTCTTTTGTTGGTGTTCAATATGAAGATTTCAACTATTTCGTCTATCAATCCGCCTAAGCATTATATACGCTTCTATCATGTCTCCTCGTTCCATTCCCTTTTTTCTAGAGTTGACAGGTTCAGTTCCTTCAGGCGCTCTTCATACCCCATCTCTCGTAACTCTGGGACGAGCCTCGTCGCGAACTTCTGACAGTTTTCCAGTTTCCTTATATGCTTCTTCAGATGGGGACTCCATGATGAGGCGGCATACTCTAAGACTGGCCTTACGTAGGCAGTGTAAAGCGCCCTAAATGCCTCCTTACTTAGGTTTCTGAATGATGTTCTAACTTCTGCCAGTGTAGAGTACGCTGCTGTCGTTATCCTATTTATATGTGCCTCAGGAGATAGATTAGGTGTTACGTCCACCCCCAGGTCTCTTTCGCGCGTCGTCACAGGTAGGCTGTTCCCCTTCATTGTGTACTGTCCCTTTGGTCTCCTATCTCCTAGTCCCATTTCCATAACTTTACATTTGCTCGTGTTGAATTCCAGTAGCCATTTCTCTGACCATCTCTGCTACTTGTTCAGGTCCTCTTGGAGGATTCTGCAATCCTCATCTGTCACAACTCTTCTCGTAAATATGGTATAAACTCACCCACTCACTCACCCACTCACTCACTCACCCACCCACTCACTCACTCACTCACTCACTCACCCACTCACTCACTCACCCACCCACTCACTCACTCACTCACTCACTCACTCACTCACTCACTCACTCACTCACTCACTCACTCACTCACTCACTCAGGCTGGATAGATGCTGAAGGACTTATGATACAGCGTTCCACACCTGTACCCATGACACATGTGTCCCACACCTACACCCATGACACATGTGTCCCACACCTACACCCATGACACATGTGTCCCACACCTACACCCATGACACATGTGTCCCACACCTACACCCATGACACATGTGTCCCACACCTACACCCGTGACACATGTGTCCCACACCTACACCCGTGACACATCTGTCCCACACCTGTACCCAAGACTCCTCGCCTAAAATAAAAGTGTATCCCAGAGACACCTCGCTGGTGTCCAACTGGGACTTAATACAACCTCACCATCATGCAGGTCGGCGTTCAATCCCCCGTGACCGTCCACAAGTGGTTGGGGCACCATTCCTTTCCACCCGTCCCACCCCAAATCCTTATCCTGACTCCTTCCCAGTGCTATATAGTCGTGATAGCTTGGCGCTTCCCCCTGATAATTCCCTTCCCTTCAGCCTCACCTCAAGTCGCACTTGAATCAAGAGTGCCACTCGAGGCTGGAGGCATCAGGTCACCCCCAAGTGCCAGTCCTTGAAATTTCAAGGAACAATAAAGGAGGAAATTAAATTTCATTCACTTGCACCATTCGAGCCTCGAACTCAGGACCGAAAGAGCAGAGCTCAACCCCCGCAAGCCCAACTAGGTGAGTACACTGCTGTGCTGTTGTTTCCTGCTGCTGTTGTTGCTGCTGCTGTTGCTGCTGCTGTTGCTGCTGCTGTTGTTTCTGCTGCTGTTGTTTCTGCTGCTGCTGCTGCTGTTGCTGCTGCTGCTGTTGCTGCTGCTGTTGTTGTTGCTGCTGCTGCTGCTGCTGCTGCTGCTGCTGCTGTTGCTGCTGCTGTTGCTGTTGCTGTTGCTGCTGCTGTTGCTGCTGCTGTTGCTGCTGCTGCTCCTGCTGCTGCTGCTGCTGCTGCTGCTGCTGCTGTTGCTGCTGCTGTTGGTGGTGGTGCTGTTGCTGCTCCTGCTGCTGCTCCTGCTGCTGCTCCTGCTGCTGCTCCTGCTGTTGCTGCTCCTGCTGTTGCTGCTCCTGCTGTTGCTGCTCCTGCTGTTGCTGCTGCTGCTGCTGTTGTATATATCAAAGAGAAGGAGAGAAGAGTGAGGGAAACCCCCCGCCCCAGCCCCCAGAGAAGGCACTAGAGGGATGGAGAGGGACGGTCATACAGCCTACATGTGATCGCCTTAACACACACTACGCCAGGATTCACAAAGAAAACGTGAGCTGGCCACAATGTAGGAGGCGGGGTGGGAGGGGGGACTGCTCTTGTCCACGTTGTGGGGCTTTATGCCCCCCTCTGATTTATTACTTCTAAAAGCGGGTAATTTTCTCGTAGCTGAGGTGGCTTCGTGTCGACCACGACCCGGAGATGGTAGGACCAGACCTAACCTAACCTTCATCACGGTTGTGACCCCCATATATTCGTGATCTCCTTCAGAAACCATGAAATAAAGTATTTAGTAATATATTTATGTATATATGACAGTGTCAGACCACGGAGGAAAATTGAAACAGGATTTTCCTTAAGTACTTTCGTATATTAATACATCTTCAGAAAGAGTGATTATGTATATATATATATATATATATATATATATATATATATATATATATATATATATATATATATATATATATATATATATATATATATATATATATATATGTCGTACCTAGTAGCCAGAATGCACTTCTCAGCCTACTATGCACGGCCCGATTTGCCTAATAAGCCAAGTTTTCATGAATTAATGGTTTTTCGACTACCTAACCTACCTAACCTAACCTAACCTAACTTTTTCGGCTACCTAACCTAACCTAACCTATAAAGATAGGTTAGGTTAGGTTAGGTAGGGTTGGTTAGGTTCGGTCATATATCTACGTTAATTTTAACTCCAATAAAAAAAAATTGACCTCATACATAATGAAATGGGTAGCTTTATCATTTCATAAGAAAAAAATTAGAGAAAATATATTAATTCAGTAAAACTTGGCTTATTAGGCAAATCGGGCCTCGCATAGTAGGCTGAGAAGTGAGTTCTGGCTACTAGGTACGACATATATATATATATATATATATATATATGTCGTATATATATATATATATATATATATATATATATATATATATATATATATATATATATATATATATATATATATATATATATATATTCACCGTTCTTGTTGATATGGGTTATTTAATGCCCAAAATTGTTAGATTTTTGTTAGATGTTAAATAATTGTTAAATATAATAAATAAATCAAAATAAATCAAATATAAAATAAAAAATAAAAATAAATAAAATTGTTAAATAAAATACATAAATGTTAGATGATAGATAATTGTTAGATGTTGTGAGGGACGTGACGCCTCACAACACTGCAACTAAGTTAGATGTTGTGAGGGACGTGACGCCTCACAACACTGCAACTAAGTTAGATGTTGTGAGGGACGTGACGCCTCACAACACTGCAACTAAGTTAGATGTTGTGAGGGACGTGACGCCTCACAACACTGCAACTAAGTTAGATGTTGTGAGGGACGTGACGCCTCACAACACTGCAACTAAGTTAGATGTTGTGAGGGACGTGACGCCTCACAACACTGCAACTAAGTTAGATGTTGTGAGGGACGTGACGCCTCACAACACTGCAACTAAGTTAGATGTTGTGAGGGACGTGACGCCTCACAACACTGCAACTAAGTTAGATGTTGTGAGGGACGTGACGCCTCACAACACTGCAACTAAGGTGTAGCTTATCATAGTCATTTGTGTATTTATATGTCAGTCACAGTGTTTCTGATATATAGGCAAGACAGCCAGCTGACGTCTGGGGGAGTAGTACAGAGAGTAGAAGTAGAAGAGAGAGTAGAAAGAGTAGAGAGAGAGTAGAGAGAGTAGAAGAAGTAGAAGTACAGGGAGTACAGAGCTTATTTCCCCAGACGACCAATGGGAATGCAGGGCAAGATTGTCCAGTCTCTTCCCCTCCCCCCCCTCTCTCCCTCTCTCTCTCTCTCTCTCTCTCTCTCTCTCTCTCTCTCTCTCTCTCTCTCTCTCTCTCTCTCTCTCTCTCTCTCTCTCTCTCTCTCTCTCTCATCTTACATAGAATATGGACTGTCACCTCTGTATTCAGTTTCCTCTTTGCCTCCGAAGATGTTGAGGAGTGCTTTGGCGAAACATGTCCTTTTTAATGACACACTTGCCAGGGCCCGTGTAATATTACCATGAACTTTGGATTGGTAGTTGATTTCAAATTTTTTCACCATGTGAGAGAGGGTAGCCTATAGGTCACCATGGGCGTGAGGGTACCCTACATGGAAAGGTACCCACCAGTGGGGCCCAGGGCACCGTACCCTGGGTACACAAGGGGTGACGGGCCCCGCCCCACGCCCGACACCGTTGGGCTCAGTCAACACCCACACTCCCACATTATGGTAATTGTCAACTCACCGCTTGACAGGCAGGGAAGGGTAGGTGGGAGGGAGGAAAGGTAGGGGGAAGTGAGAGAAGGAAAGGCGCTACCCCTTAGGGAAGGGAGTTACCTTAAAACAAATGCTATTGTCAGGAAAACTCCAACTTTAGGCATCAGAAATATTGCTGGCCCACCGTGCCTGGGACCCACCTCTGCTGGCCCACCTTCCCTGGACCCACCTCTGCTGGCCCACCTTACCTGGACCTACCTCTGTTGGCCCACCTTGCCAACACCTTGCCTGGGCCCACCTTGCCTGGGCCTACCTCTGCTGGCCCACCTTGCCTGGGCCCACCTCTGCTGGCCCACCTTGCCTGGACCCACCTCTGCTGGCCCACCTTGCCTGGGCCCACCTCTGCTGGCCCACCTTCCCTGGGCCCACCTCTGTTGGCCCACCTTGCCTGGGCCCTGGCCCACCTTGCCTGGGCCCACCTCTGCTGGCCCACCTTGCCTGGGCCCACCTCTGTTGGCCCACCTTGCCTGGGCCCTGGCCCACCTTGCCTGGGCCCACCTCTGCTGGCCCACCTTGCCTGGGCCCTGGCCCACCTTGCCTGGGCCCACCTCTGCTGGCCCACCTTGCCTGGGCCCACCTCTGTTGGCCCACCTTGCCTGGGCCCACCTCTGCTGGCCCACCTTGCCTGGGCCCACCTCTGCTGGCCCACCTTGCCTGGGCCCTGGCCCACCTTGCCTGGACCCACCTCTGCTGGCCCACCTTGCCTGGGCCCACCTCTGTTGGCCCACCTTGCCTGGACCCACCTCTGTTGGCCCACCTTGCCTGGGCCCACCTCTGTTGGCCCACCTTGCCTGGGCCCTGGCCCACCTTGCCTGGGCCCACCTCTGCTGGCCCACCTTGCCTGGACCCACCTCTGCTGGCCCACCTTGCCTGGGCCCACCTCTGCTGGCCCACCTTGCCTGGGCCCACCTCTGCTGGCCCACCTTCCCTGGACCCACCTCTGCTGGCCCACCTTGCCTGGGCCCTGGCCCACCTTGCCTGGGCCCACCTCCCCCACCAGTAAAGCCATCTTGCACGTCCTGCATATCTCATAAAGAATCCCGTCTCCTCCTTACCTTGTAAATCACTCCTGGAAGATGAATTATTTTCGCCAATGTTGAGGTTATAGCAACTTACATGTATCTTAAACGGTCAATTACCCAGGGCTGTGAGAGACGTATATGGTGTAGGGCTGTTCAATGCGGGGCATAAATAAAAATAAAAAAAACTATATCTAGTATCGTGCCCCTGCGAAAGGGAGATGGAACATTCACTGATGACTGCAAAGAAATGAACGAAATACTGAGGAATCAGTATGTCTTCAGTGAGCCATTAAGCACACTGAAGATTGATAACCCAAAGGAATTTTTCATGGATGTGATACCAACATCAAATCATGTATCAGACGTCACCCTATCCCCACTGGATTTTGAAGAAGCCGTAGACAGTATGCCTATGCACCCTGCACCAGGCCCGGATTCTTGGAATTCCATATTCATCAAGAACTGTAAAAAACCACTATCGCAGGCCCTCCACATTCTGTGGAGACAAAGCCTAGATACTGGCGTTATTCCTGATATACTAAAAACAGCAGAGATAGCACCACTTCATAAAGGAGGAAATAAGGCAGAGGCAAAAAATTACAGACCGATAGCACTAACATC
>NC_091185.1:30285801-30463301 GCF_040958095.1 Procambarus clarkii
CATCTTCTGGCATCTTCTGGCATCTTCTGGCATCTTCAGGCATCTTCTGGCATCTTCTGGCATCTTCTGGCATCTTCTGGCATCTTCAGGCATCTTCTGGCATCTTCTGGCATCTTCTGGCATCTCCAGGCATCTTCTGGCATCTTCAGGCATCTTCTGGCATCTTCTGGCATCTTCTGGCATCTTCTGGCATCTTCAGGCATCTTCAGGCATCTTCTGGCATCTTCTGGCATCTTCTGGCATCTTCTGGCATCTTCAGGCATCTTCTGGCATCTTCTGGCATCTTCTGGCATCTTCTGGCATGTTCTGGCATCTTCAGGCATCTTCAGGCATCTTCTGGCATCTTCTGGCATCTTCAGGCATCTTCAGGTATGTTCTGGCATCTTCAGGCATCTTCAGGTATGTTCTGGCATCTTCTGGCATCTTCTGGCATCTTCTGGCATCTTCAGGCATCTTCTGGCATCTTCTGGCATCTTCTGGCATCTTCAGGCATCTTCAGGCATCTTCTGGCATCATCTGGCATCTTCTGGCATCTTCAGGCATCTTCTGGCATCTTCTGGCATCTT
Organism: Procambarus clarkii; assembly: GCF_040958095.1. NCBI lineage: Eukaryota > Metazoa > Arthropoda > Malacostraca > Decapoda > Cambaridae > Procambarus > Procambarus clarkii. The sequence goes on from NC_091185.1 coordinate 30,286,368, forward strand.
CTGGCATCTTCAGGCATCTTCAGGCATCTTCAGGCATCTTCTGGCATCTTCTGGCATCTTCTGGCATCTTCTGGCATCTTCAGGCATCTTCAGGTATGTTCTGGCATCTTCTGGCATCTTCTGGCATCTTCAGGCATCTTCTGGCATCTTCAGGCATCTTCAGACATCTTCTGGCGTCTTCAGGCATCTCCTGGCATCTTCAGGCATCTCCTGGCATCTCCTGACATCTCCTGGCATCTTCAGACATCTGGCATCTCCTGGCATCTTCAGGCATCTCCTGGCATCTTCAGGCATCTCCTGGCATCTCCTGACATCTTGAGGCATGTCCTGGGATGGGTTGGTATGTACACAAATAATTCCCACTGCTCTATGGTCTGCGGCATGCCACCAGCTGGAGAGTGTCTGCTCAACATGGGCCGCTGTTCATGCTGGGTGAAATGTGTCTCTTCGTGACGTGCATGCTAGCGCAATGGATGGCCCCGTTGCGTTGCCTGTGGCGACCACCAAATCAGTGGTTGTGTTGTCTCAAACACCGGTAATGGATCTGATGAGTGTGATGAAGAGGATTATTTACACATAGTTGTTGCCGCGGGGGTTGAGTTTTGGCTCTTTGGTCCCGCCTCTCAGCTTGTCAGTCAACTGGTGTACAGGTTCCTGAGCCTACTGGGCTCTGTCATATCTACATTTGGAACTGTGTATGGAGTCAGTTTCCACCACATCACTGCCTAATTCATTCCATTTGTTAACTACTCTGACACTGACAAAATTCTTTCTACCGTCTCTGTGGCTCATTTCGGTACTCAGGTTCCGCCTGTGATACCAACATCAAATCATAAATCAGACGTCACCCTATCCCCACTGGATTTTGAAGAAGCCATACACAGTATGCCTATGCACTCTGCACCAGGCCCAGACTCTTGGAACTCCAGATTCATCAAGAATTGTAAAAAAACACTGTCGCAGGCCCTTCACATTCTGTGGAGACAAAGCCTAGATACTGGCGTTATCCCTGACATACTAAAAACACCGCTCCATAAAGGAGGAAATAAGGCAGAGGCAAAAAATTACAGACCGATAGCACTAACATCGCACATTATAAAAAATTTTGAGAGAGTGCATAGGTAAGATCACAAAATACATGGAATCATAGCATCTCCATAACCCAGAACAACATGGTTTCAGAACAGGGCGCTCTTGCCTGTCGCAGTTGCTGGACCACTATGATATGGCATTAGATGCTATGGAAGACAAACAAAACGCTGATGTAATTTACACAGATTTCGCAAAAGCTTTTGATAAATGTGATCATGGTGTTATTGCACATAAAATGCGTTCAAAAGAAATTACCGGAAAAATAGGCAGATGGATCTACAATTTCCTGACCAACAGAACCCAATGTGTAATAGTCAACAAAATAAAATCCAGCCCATCAACCGTGAAGAGCTCAGTCCCCCAGGGTACTGTGCTTGCTCCAGTACTTTTCTCATCCTCATATCGGACATAGACAAGAACACAACCTATAGCACTGTATCATCCTTTGCAGATGCCACTTGGATCTTCATGAGAGTTGGCAACATAGAGGACACGGCAAACCTCCAGTCAGATGTAGATCAGGTCTTTCTATAGGCTACAGAAAATACTATGGTGTTTAACGAAGATAAGTTCCAGCTCATGCTCTACGGAAAAAAATGAAAATATAAAAACGGAAACCACGTACAAAACGTAGTCAAATCATAATACAGAACCTTGAACGTCAGGCTGCGAGCAGCCGCGTCCAACAGCCTGGTTGACCAGTTCAGCAACGAGTAGGCCTGGAACAGGACCGGGCCGCGGGGGTCGCTAAGTCCCGAAAACATCTCAAGGTAACCTCAAGATAAGGTATAGTTAAATAGTTTGTCTTTATCCATCCTGTCAATTTCTCTGATAATTTTGTAGGTGGTGATCATGTTTCCGTCTGTGACCAGGTCTTCTCCAACGAACAGAGCTTGAAACAAGGATCTGAAATAACTCTTACATGATTTTAAAATTCTGTAAAAATTATGACATAATTGCATAATAAGTAGTCGTCTTATATATTGTTAAAAACATTTTTTTTCCTTAAACCAATTTTCCTGTCAAGAAAAACATCTTATCTCTCCACAAAGCTTAAATTAGATTTTTTTTAGTCCGCATTAAACTGCAGACCCGCCATTTTAAAATCTAGTTTTTAAGGTGTTTCCATGGTATGATTTTGTGGGATTTTGGATGAGTTATTTAGCAATGGTTCCTGAGCTCTAGGTATGCCCCAAGTATCCCAGGTATGCCCCAAGTATGCCCCAAGTATGCCCCAGGGAGGGTAGATAAAGCGAGGAGAAAACACAAAGCCCATACGCCTATACACGTATAGAACAAGGTGAGGAGTGGTGGAAGATAGCTGTAGAATTTGAGAATTAAAGAAAGTGGGAAGGAGTGATTAATATGGGAAAGGAAGAAAAAGTAGTAGAAGAGGGGGGGTGACTCCGGTAAAGTGGGGGAATTAACTGGCCGACACTCTACCACTGACAGCCACTCTGCCACTGCCAGTCACTCTGGAACTTACAGTCTGCCACTGCCAGCAAACAGGTCTGTGGGTGGGGGTGATATCTTCCATCTTGAGGGCAGCCGGGCTCCATTAGCATATTAATTAGACAAGTCAAGGTTGCTCGGTGGTGGTAATGTTGTGTCCTTGTTTCCCTGAGTGAGGCACACCTCTGGCTTGTCAGTACTTGTGACTCTTATTTACCCCCAATCCACCACACACCTGCCTCCACCACACACGTGCACACACCTGCCTCCACACACACACACACACACACACACACACACCTACACACACACCTACACCCCTTCCTCCACCACAGACACACACCCACCTCCCTCCACCACAGACACACACCCACCTCCCTCCACCACAGACACACACACACCTCCCTCCACCACAGACACACACCCAACTCCACCACACACACACACACTTACCTCCACCACAGACACACACACCGTCCTCCACCACACCCACACACACACCTGGCTTGAGCCTCCGCTACAGCTTCGTGTCATCATTTGCAGATAACTCAAAAATTACCATGAAAATTACTTCTGTAGAACACGTCGGAAAACTACAAGCTAATATTATTCATTGTGTTTGGTTTGGCAGCAGGAAATACGATATGTTTAACAGTGAAAAATTCCAGGTACTCAGGTACGGTAAAAATGAGAACCTTAAACATAATACAGGGTACAAAACACAATCAAATGTGCCCATAGTAGGAAAACAGCATGTCAAGGATCTGGGAATAATAATGTCCGACGACCTAACGTTTAAGGAGCATAACCAAGCAAATATCGCGTCAGCCAGGAAAATGATAGGATGGATTACGAGAACTTTCAAATCCAGGGATCCCATCACAATGGTTGTACTCTTCAAGTCACTTGTGTTGTCCCGTCTTGAGTACTGCTCAGTACTCACTTTCCCCTTCAGAGCAGGAGAGATTGCTGAAATAGAGGGAATACAGAGAACATATACGGTACGCATAGACGAGATAAAACACCTAAATTATTGGGATCGTCTCAAAGCTCTCCAAATGTACTCTCTAGAAAGGAGACGAGAGAGATACCAAATAATATACACGTGGAAGATACTGGAGGGCCAGGTCCCTAATCTACACAGTAAAATAACAACGTACTGGAGTGAACGATATGGAAGAAAATGCAGAATAGAACCAGTGAAGAGCAGGGGTGCCATAGGCACAATCAGAGAACACTGTATAAACATCAGAGGTCCGCGGTTGTTCAACATCCTCCCAGCGAGCATCAGAAATATTGCCGGAACAACCGTGGACATTTTCAAGAGGAAACTAGATTGTTTTCTAAAAAAAAAAAAAAGTGCCGGACCAACCGGGCTGTGGTGGGTATGTGGGCCTGCGGACCGCTCCAAGCAACAGCCTGGTGGACCAAACTCTCACAAGTCAAGCCTGGCCTCGGGCCGGGCTTTGGGGGAGTAGAAGAACTCCCAGAACCCCATCAACCAGGCACACCCAATAAGAGCAACATTATACCTGAGATATAATGAAACATTCATATAATATAGCACTTAGCGGCCTATATTAAACTTCCCAGTTCTCGTGGGTAAGCACTTTTCTCTCCCTAACATGTTACCTAGCAGAAAAATAGGTACCTGGGTGTTAGTCAGCTGTCACGGGCTGCTTCCTGGAGGTGGAGGCCTGGTCGAGAACCGGGCCGCGGGGACACCAAAGCCCTGAAATCACCTCAAGATAACCTAAGAATGTTAGTTTCCTGGAACCTAATCCGACCATTTAACCCATATGGTCTTAGGCCAGAAGAGCGAGAGTCCAATACAAGAAGCAGCCATCAACAGCTCTCATGAGGAATATGAATGGAACAAATCCCTCCCCCCCCCCCCTTACCTAACGATTCCCTACCCACCCCCTCACCTTTACCCATAGTTCCCCCTTCCCTATAGATACCCCCTACCCCCTGTGTGGACTATAATAGGGGGGCCCAGGGAACGAAGTCCCCCCCCTATGTGGAAGCCATGGATTGTTACCGTGACGAACCAGCGCAATTTGTCAGTATTTCTCGCTACTTTAGGCCTTACTAAGTAGCAAAGGTCTACTGTGTGTGTCGGAGGGTCGTTTAAGTGTAATTGCCAAGAGGTCGTTAGTGTCCTGCCTGGGTGGTCGTTGGTGTGTGTGTACTGGTCGTTAGTGATCGGTAGTTTGTTTCCTGGGAGGTGGTAATTGTGTAAATATATATGGTATAACATCACTGGACGCATGGGCCCGTACACACGACGCATGGACCCGTCCACACGACGCATGGACCCGTCCACGCGACGCATGGACCCGTCCACGCGACGCATGGACCCGTCCACGCGACGCATGGACCCGTCCACACGACGCATGGACCGTCCATGCGACGTATGGACCCGTCCTCACGACGCATGGACCCGTCCACGCGACGCATGGACCGTCCATGCGACGTATGGACCCGTCCTCACGACGCATGGACCGTCCACGCGACGCATGGGCCGTCCACACGACGCATGAACCACCCACACGACGCATGAACCGCCCACACGACGCATGAACCGCCCACACGACGCATGAACCACCCACACGACGCATGAACCACCCACACGACGCATGAACCGCCCACACGACGCATGAACCACCCACACGACGCATGAACCACCCACACGACGCATGAACCGCCCACACGACGCATGGACCGTCCACACGACGCATGAACCGCCCACACGACGCATGAACCGCCCACACGACGCATGAACCACCCACACGACGCATGAACCACCCACACGACGCATGAACCGCCCACACGACGCATGGACCGTCCACACGACGCATGAACCACCCACACGACGCATGAACCACCCACACGACGCATGAACCACCCACACGACGCATGAACCGCCCACACGACGCATGGACCGTCCACACGACGCATGAACCGCCCACGCGACGCATGAACCACGCACCCGACGCATGGACGTCTTCAAGCGTCACTAAACAGCTACTAATGATCCGTGCGCGGTCAAAAGCCTCCGGTCAAGGCTTTGTTGAGCCGGCCAGCGGCGGTCAAGCTGGAAGAAGAGGGCGGCCTTGACCGCACTTGTCAAGGCCAAGAATGACAGGAACTCCGGCTGTCAAGACCTAAGCTCTACAGATCCTGTTTGTTCAGAGTCCCAGCTGTTTAGGTCCTGTGTACCGCGGTTTCATTACGTACGGTCCTGTCTATTCAGGGCTTCGTAGGATAAGGTCCTGTCTATTCAGGGCTTCGTAGGATAAGGTCCTGTCTATTCAGGGCTTCGTAGGATAAGGTCCTGTCTATTCAGGGCTTCGTAGGATAGGGTCCTGTCTATCAGGGCTTCGTAGGATAGGGTCCTGTCTATTCAGGGCTTCGTAGGATAGGGTCCTGTCTATTCAGGGCTTCGTAGGATAAGGTCCTGTCTATTCAGGGCTTCGTAGGATAAGGTCCTGTCTATTCAGGGCTTCGTAGGATAGGGTCCTGTCTATCAGGGCTTCGTAGGATAGGGTCCTGTCTATCAGGGCTTCGTAGGGTAGGGTCCTGTCTATTCAGGGCTTCGTAGGATAGGGTCCTGTCTATTCAGGGCTTCGTAGGATAGGGTCCTGTCTATCAGGGCTTCGTAGGATAGGGTCCTGTCTATTCAGGGCTTCGTAGGATAGGGTCCTGTCTATTCAGGGCTTCGTAGTATTGGGTCCTGTCTATCAGGGCTTCGTAGGATAGGGTCCTGTCTATTCAGGGCTTCGTAGGATAGGGTCCTGTCTATTCAGGGCTTCGTAGGATAGGGTCCTGTCTATTCAGGGCTTCGTAGGATAGGGTCCTGTCTATTCAGGGCTTCGTAGGATAGGGTTCTGTCTATCAGGGCTTCGTAGGATAGGGTCCTGTCTATTCAGGGCTTCGTAGTATAGGGTCCTGTCTATCAGGGCTTCGTAGGATAAAGTTCTGTCTATCAGGGCTTCTGACCAAGAATAAAAATGAATTTTGGAGAATTGATATTTCAATTACCCTCGACAGTGAAGAGAAACATAAGACATATTGAGAAAATTCGCGTTAGAATTAATTAATCTTACCTTTTCGGTTATCTTCAACAACATATGTTTACAAGAAAGACTGCTACCAATATATATATATATATATATATATATATATATATATATATATATATATATATATATATATATATATATATATATATATATATATTTATGTATATATATAATGTCTCACATGTAACTGACCATCACAAGAAAGTTCTTGTGTGGAACAATGAATGGGGGAGAGTCGACAGCTTCCACAGGTAAATACAGGTAAAGGATCATATATTGGTGGAGTACGTGGAGTCACTCAGGGCAGCTGGAGCCACTCAGGGCAGCTGGAGCCACTCAGGGCAGCTGGAGCCACTCAGGGCAGCTGGAGCTACTGAGGGCAGCTGGAGCCACTCAGGGCAGCTGGAGCTACTGAGGGCAGCTGGAGCCACTCAGGGCAGCTGGAGTCACTCAGGGCAGCTGGAGCTACTGAGGGCAGCTGGAGCCACTCAGGGCAGCTGGAGTCACTCAGGGCAGCTGGAGCTACTGAGGGCAGCTGGAGCCACTCAGGGCAGCTGGAGTCACTCAGGGCAGCTGGAGCCACTCAGGGCAGCTGGAGCCACTCAGGGCAGCAGCAGCCACTCAGGGCAGCTGGAGCCACTCAGGGCAGCAGCAGCCACTCAGGGCAGCAGCAGCCACTCAGGGCAGCAGCAGCCACTCAGGGCAGCAGCAGCCACTCAGGGCAGCAGCAGCCACTCAGGGCAGCAGCAGCCACTCAGGGCTGCAGCAGCCACTCAGGGCAGCTGGAGCCACTCAGGGCAGCAGCAGCCACTCAGGGCAGCAGCAGCCACTCAGGGCAGAGCAGCAGCCACTCAGGGCAGCAGCAGCCACTCAGGGCAGCAGCAGGGTCGTGTCTGGGTATCAGGGGAGCAGCGGAGCTTGCTATAATATGGGGTGACGGGGCTGCTGGCCGCAGTCTGACCACCACAGTAAGGTAATTAGTGGCTCCTTGTGGGGCCTGCCTCCGTCCTGCAAACACGCACGCACGCACGCAAGCACGCACGCACACACACGCTCACTGTAAAATACTTGAAAGAATAATTAGCCTACGACTGGTTGCACACCAGGAGAACGTTTGGTTTGTGAACAAACATCAACAAGGGTTCTGGAAAAGGAAATCTTGCCTGACAAACCTTTTGAAATTCTATGATAAAATAACAAGGATAAGACAGGACAGAGAAGGTTGGGTAGACTACATATTTTTGGACTGCCAAAAAGCCTTTGATTTGTACCGCACATGAGACTGCTGTTCAAACTCGAGAGGCAGGCGGGGGTGGGGGGAAAGGTCCTAGCATGGATAAGGAACTACCTAACAGGAAGGAGCCAAAGAGTTACGGTAAGGGGCGAGAAGTCGGACTGGCGAATAGTAACGAGTGGAGTACCTCAAGGATCGGTGCTGGGACCAATTCTATTTTTAATATATGTTAACGAAATGTTTACAGGAGTAGAGTCCTACATGTCGATGTTTGCGGATGACGCAAAGTTGACGAGAAGAGTTGTGACAGATGAGGATTGCAGGATCTTCCAAGAGGACCTAAACAGGTTGCAGAGATGGTCAGAGAAATGGCTACTGGAATTCAACACGAGCAAATGTAAAGTTATGGAAATGGGACTAGGAGATAGGAGACCAAAGGGACAGTACACAATGAAGGGGAACAGCCTACCTGTGACGACGCGCGAAAGAGACCTGGGGGTGGACGTAACACCTAATCTATCTTCTGGCAAAAGTTAGAACATCATTCAGAAACCTAAGTAAGGAGTCCTTTAGGGCGCTTTACACTACCTACGTGAGGCCAGTCTTAGAGTATGCCGCCTCATCATGGAGTCCCCATCTGAAAAAGCACATAAGGAAACTGGAAAAGGTTCAGAAGTTTACAACGAGACTCGTCCCAGAGTTACGAGGGATGGGGTATGAAGAGCGCCTGAAGGAACTGTGCCTTACGACACTAGCAAAAAAGAAGGGAGAGGGGGGATATGATAGGAACGTATAAAATACTCAGGGGGATTGACAGAGTGGACATAGACGAAATGTTCACACTGAATAGTAACAGAACGAGGGGACTTGGGTGGAAGCTGAAAACGCAGATGGGAGTCGCAGAGATGTTAGAAAGTTTTCTTTTAGCGTGAGAGTAGTGGGAAAATGGAATGCACTTCAGGAACAGGTTATGGAAGCAAATAGTATTCATAATTTTAAAACCAGGTATGATAGGGAAATAAGACCAGAGTCATTGTTGTAAACAACCGATGCTCGAAAGGCGGGATCCAAGAGTCAATGCTCGATCCTGCAGACACAACTAGGTGAGTACATGCACACTCACGCACACACACGCACTCACACGCATACACTGCGGGATCCCACAGGGTCTTGTACTCGGACCTATCCAGTTTCCCATGTAAGTCAATGATCTCCCAGAGGCTATAGACTCGTTCCTCTCAGTGTTTGCTGATGATGCCAAAATTATTAGAAGGATTAAGACAGAGGAGGACAGCGTAGCTCCTCGCATGAGCTACGAGGAGAGACTATGGGAACTGAACCTCACATCGCTGGAATAAATAGGAGCTATAGTAGTTGAGGGAGACATGATTACCACATACAAGATTCTCAGATAAATTTATAGGTTAGATAGACAGTTTAACACAGAGCACAGCACAGGTGGAAATTAAGTACCCAAATGAACCAGAGACACATTAGAAAGAACTTTTCAGTGTCAGAATAGTTAACAAATGGATTGCATTAGGCAGTGGTGTGGTGGAGGCTGACTCCATACACAGTTTCAAGTGTAGATATGATAGATCAGGAATCTATACACCAGTTGAGTGACGGTAGAGAGGCGGGACCAAAGAGCCGAAGCTCAACCCTAGCAAGTACAATTAATCAATTTCATTGTTTCTGCCTCGGGCAAGCTTTCTTTCATCTGATGCCCCTGGTGATTGTGGGGCGGGACCAGCCTTCCCTGGTGACTTCCTGACGTCTGAGTCAGCCGAGAACTGCTCACACACACACACACACACACACACACACACACACACACACACACACACACACACACGCTGGACACCAGATGCCAGGATAATGTCGCCATCAGTGCACGCAAACTGGTTATATCTAAGTTCTCCCCTAATGTGCGTCCTGGAAAAGGTTGGTCGTCCACCAGTCCTGTGAAAGTTCTCCTTGATCCTTTACATTCCCAGGCCGTAAAAAGTTCACTACGGGCTCACCATAGCCCGTGCTACTTGGAACTTTGTGTTCCAAGGAGCGAATCTTAAACAACAACAACAACAAGCCAGGCCGCCAGGAGGTAAAGCCGACGAGGCTTCTTGGACACAGTTTCGCGCCTTTTTCTCCTGCGGTCGTCAACTGGAATATTGGAACTTTGTGGACATCATATTTTCTGTGTTTTATCTTGAGGGATCGATATCAGACGACCTCCAAGAGGTCTCTCCCCTGGAAACACAAACCGAAACTGTCGCTATTTTCCGCTTGTTACAACTTGTAATAAAGTTGTTACATCTTGTCTTAACGTGTTTATGACGTATTAGAACGTTGTTACAACTTGTTATATTGGTTGTTATAACTGGTTAGGAGGTGTTAAAACTTGTTCGAACGTTGTACCAACGTCGTAGTTTCGGTGTGTGTTTGGTAGGAGGATCCTCCTCCCTAGCCTCTAGAAATCATGGTTTCAGGGTGTCTAAACCCCCTTAACCATATCTCCAACCTAAATTAGGATAGACGAGGCTAACCAAGCCTAGCCTCGCCCCCCCCCCCTCCACCATTCCTTGCCTATTAATCATGACTTCTATCTCACGGTATCGTAAACCAGTTTTTGCAACAATCTGGGAAGCATCCTATAATTGTGCCGTCTGACATTTTGCTTGTCAGTTACAGTTTAATGTTACGAGATAATGGATTTACATCTATGTTAGCTGACCGATAAGACGAGCATCACTCACCGTGAGGGAGAAAGTGTATATAATTATCTTAGAGGCTCAGCAGCTCTGTATATATGTGATGTTGATAGTGGCTGATGTATATTGATGTACAGTGTACAGGAACTTGGATGTTGGCCAGACCCACACACTAGAAGTTGAAGGGACGACGACGTTTCGGTCCGTCCTGGACCATTCTCAAGTCGATTGTGACCATTTATCCAAGGAACTTGGATAAATGAACGGATTTTACTGACTTGTTTTTTTGCACTGAAAAGGTTTTGAAGTGCACACACACACACACACACACACACTACGAGGGGCCTCGTAGCCTGGTGGATAGCGCGCAGGACTCGTAATTCTGTGGCGCGGGTTCGATTCCCGCTCGAGGCAGAAACAAATGGGCAAAGTTTCTTTCACCCTAAGTGCCCCTGTTACCTAGCAGTAAATAGGTACCTGGGAGTTAGTCAGCTGTCACGGACTGCTTCCTGGTGTGTGTGTGTGTGGTGTGGGAAAAAAAAAAAAAAAAAAGTAGTTAGTAAACAGTTGATTGACAGTTGAGAGTCGGGCCGAAAGAGCAAAGCTCAACCCCCGCAAACACAACTAGGTGAATACAACTAGGTGAATACACACACAAAGAAAAACAAAGAAACAACCAAGACAGACGTAAGAAAACACCAATAAAGCATAAATGAAAAACATTGAGCAGCACATACAACGAAGCCTGCGTCATGAGAGCTAAAAATCATGCAAAGATAGACTGCGAATCCCCCTCCGCCCCCCACCTCCAAGGTTATCTTGAGGTTACCTTGAGATGATTTCGGGGCTTTTTAGTGTCCCCGCGGCCCGGTCCTCGACCAGGCCTCCACCCCCAGGAAGCAGCCCGTGACAGCTGACTAACACCCAGGTACCTATTTTACTGCTAGGTAACAGGGGCATAGGGTGAAAGAAACTCTGCCCAATGTTTCTCGCCGGCGCCTGGGATCGAACCCAGGACCACAGGATCACAAGTCCAGCGTGCTGTCCGCTCGGCCGACCGGCTCCCTTAATCCCAAGGATTAAGCCTACCTACAGATCAAGAGGATTTGCCAATACTGATCCTGCTTTTCAAAGCACTTCTACTTCCCGGGTTCAGCTTTGAATTACAAAGTACAATTTTGCATTATGAGTACAGCTTTGCTCTTCCACTTTGAAAGCAGGAGAGAGTTCTGAAATAGGGAGGTAGACATACATACGGTACGTAGACATACATACGGTACGTAGACATACATACGGTACGTAGACATACATACGGTACGTAGACATACATACGGTACGTAGACATACATACGGTACGTAGACATACATACGGTACGTAGACATACATACGGTACGTAGACATACATACGGTACGTAGACATACATACGGTACGTAGACATACATACGGTACGTAGACATACATACGGTACGTAGACATACATACGGTACGTAGACATACATACGGTACGTAGACATACATACGGTACGTAGACATACATACGGTACGTAGACATACATACGGTACGTAGACACACACATACGGTACGTAGACACACACATACAGTACGTAGACATACACATACAGTACGTAGACACACATACGGTACGTAGACACACATACGGTACGTAGACATACATACGGTACGTAGACATACATACGGTACGTAGACACACACATACGGTACGTAGACATACATACGGTACGTAGACACACACATACAGTACGTAGACACACACATACAGTACGTAGACATACACATACAGTACGTAGACACACACATACAGTACGTAGACACACACATACAGTACGTAGACACACACATACGGTACGTAGACACACACATACGGTACGTAGACACACACATACAGTACGTAGACACACACATACAGTACGTAGACACACACATACAGTACGTAGACACACACATACGGTACATAGACACACACATATGGTACGTAGACACACACATACGGTACGTAGACACACACATACAGTACGTAGACACACACATACGGTACGTAGACACACACATACAGTACGTAGACACACACATACAGTACGTAGACACACACATACAGTACGTAGACACACACATACGGTACGTAGACACACACATACGGTACGTAGACACACACATACAGTACGTAGACACACACATACAGTACGTAGACACATACAGTATGTAGACACACATACGGTACGTAGACACACACATACGGTACGTAGACACACACATACGGTATGTAGACACACATACGGTACGTAGACACACACATACGGTATGTAGACACACATACGGTACGTAGACACACACATACGGTACGTAGACACACACATACCATACGTACAGCAAAACACCTAAGTTAGCGAGACCATTTTCAAGCACTCAAGATACACGCTCAGAGAGAGAGAGAGAGAGAGAGAGAGAGAGAGAGAGAGAGAGAGAGAGGGAGAGAGAGAGAGAGAGAGAGAGAGAGAGAGAGAGAGAGAGAGAGAGAGAGAGAGAGAGGGAGAGGGAGAGAGAGAGAGAGAGAGAGAGAGAGAGAGAGAGAGAGAGAGAGGGAGAGAGAGAGAGAGAGAGAGAGAGAGAGAGAGAGAGAGAGAGAGAGAGAGAGAGACGCAACATTTCCCATAAAGAGAATCCTTATTCCGATTTCTGCCCAACCATTCCTGGCACTATCCTCCCCTGTTGGCCTGACTGATTGACAGGTCTCCTGGGTATATAAACCCCCTTGGCTCGTGTGTCTGCCTGTCCCCATGACCTATCTTCTACTACCGAAAAAGCCCAAAATAGCGTTTCACCTTTGTAAATGAACATTAATCACATTTATGTGTAAAAGAGCACTTGATTTATATGTAAAAGAGCACCTTGAACACTTTATGTAGGACAGACGTAACTCTGTATTTATGTAGGTTAGATTAGCATTTTACAAGCACAACAATCACTTTGTGATTGATTGTTCAGTAAGTCAATTATCTATAGGAGGACTGAAGAAAATGTATATATGCTGGTTAGCATTGTAAATGTCCGGCCACGTCTGTGGTAGACAAAACAAAAATTAGGTTGGCTGTAAACTGGCTTAACCTGCTTAACTCTTGGCCACTTAACTTTAGAATTAGAAACTATTCGTTACAATTTAGACATAGTTACACATAATGGATGTACAGCAGTGGTAATTTAAACTTAGATTTTGTTGGGGGTATAAATGGAATACAATTTAGCAGACAATTAGAGTGGTGATATTAGTGAAACAAGGAGGAGGTTTACCTGTGGACCCGTGAGACATATTGGGCAACGCCCTGCTCCTTATTGCGTGAACTGCTCTCTCTCTCTCTCCCACAGTCCAACAGGGCTCTCTCTCTCTCTCTCTCCCACAGTCCAACAGGGCTCTCTCTCTCTCTCCCACAGTCCAACAGGGCTCTCTCTCTCTCTCCCACAGTCCAGCAGGGCTCTCTCTCTCTCTCCCACAGTTCAGCAGTGATATTTAAGATCATTTGAATACTCTGGGAGACACAATTCTCCAAGGAGTGCCGGACCAACCGGGCTGTGGTGGGTATGTGGGCCTGCGGGCCGCTCCAAGCAACAGCCTGGTGGACCAAACTCTCACAAGTCAAGCCTGGCTTCCGGCCGGGCTTTGGGGGAGTAGAAGAACTCCCAGAACCCCATCAACCAGGGATAACCTCTTGCCCTCAGTAGGGTCAGCCACACCACAGAACCGAGACTCGCGGGACAGACAGACAGCGGTGGACGCCGCGCCCTCTAGAACAACTAATGCATAGTCCCAGTTCTCCTGGTGCACCCATGATGAACACACAGTCTGTCTTCCTACAGCCTGTCCTCCTACAGTCTGTCCTCCTACAGCCTGTCCTCCTACAGCCTGTCCTCCTACAGCCTGTCCTCCTACAGCCTGTCCTCCTACAGCCTGTCCTCCTACAGTCTGTCCTCCTACAGCCTGTCCTCCTACAGTCTGTCCTCCTACAGCCTGTCCTCCTACAGTCTGTCCTCCTACAGCCTGTCCTCCTACAACCTGTCCTCCTACAGCTTGTCCTCCTACAGCCTGTCCTCCTACAGCCTGTCCTCCTACAGTCTGTCCTCCTACAGCCTGTCCTCCTACAGCCTGTCCTCCTACAGCCTGTCCTCCTACAGCCTGTCCTCCTACAACCTGTCCTCCTACAACCTGTCCTCCTACAGCCTGTCCTCCTACAGCCTGTCCTTCTACAACCTGTCCTCCTACAGCCTGTCCTCCTACAGCCTGTCCTACAATCTGTCCTCCTACAGCCTGTCCTTCTACAGCCTGTCCTACAGCCTGTCCTCCTACAGCCTGTCCTCCTACAACCTGTCCTCCTACAGCCTGTCCTCCTACAGCCTGTCCTCCTACAACCTGTCCTCCTACAACCTGTCCTCCTACAGCCTGTCCTCCTACAGCTTGTCCTCCTACAGCCTGTCCTCCTACAGCCTGTCCTCCTACAACCTCTCCTCCTACAACCTGTCCTCCTACAGCCTGCCCTCCTACAGCCTGTCCTCCTACAACCTGTCCTCCTACAGCCTGTCTTTCTACAGCCTGTCCTCCTACAGCCTGTCCTCCTACAGCCTGTCCTCCTACAACCTGTCCTCCTACAGCCTGTCCTCCTACAGCCTGTCCTCCTACAGCCTGTCCTACAATCTGTCCTCCTACAGCCTGTCCTCCTACAACCTGTCCTCCTACAACCTGTCCTCCTACAACCTGTCCTCCTACAGCCTGTCCTCCTACAGCCTGTCCTCCTACAACCTGTCCTCCTACAGCCTGTCCTCCTACAGCCTGTCCTCCTACAGCCTGTCCTCCTACAGCCTGTCCTACAATCTGTCCTCCTACAGCCTGTCCTCCTACAACCTGTCCTCCTTCAGCCTGTCCTCCTACAACCTGTCCTCCTACAGCCTGTCCTCCTACAACCTATCCTCCTACAGCCTGTCCTCCTACAGCCTGTCCTCCTACAGCCTGTCCTCCTACAGCCTGTCCTCCTACAGCCTGGCCTCCTACAACCTGTCCTCCTACAGCCTGGCCTCCTACAGCCTGTCCTCCTACAGCCTGTCCTCCTACAACCTGTCCTCCTACAACCTGTCCTCCTACAATCTGTCCTCCTACAACCTGTCCTCCTACAATCTGTCCTCCTACAACCTGTCCTCCTACAAAGAACGACGCTTTTCGCACGTATGCGTCACATAAGGCCAAAAATCGTCGTACTAGAAAATGGAAGCGGCTGGCGAAAGTGACGAACTGTCCCGTTTTCTGTTGTGGGTCCTCTGGCAGGTTAGGAGAGACTACTTTAAATTGACCGTTTTCTGGACGTTGGCGAACCCTTAGGAGGACGGACTGGATAAGCAGACGAGTTTGGAAACTATAGGGAACCGCGTCTTGCGTGGAGCAGGAGAGGTACCATTGTAAATTTTTGGACACATTTGTGGTAGATAAAAAAATGTTTAACTATACTTATCTGGTTCAGGTGTGTTTGCTGCCCTCAGTCGGTATATTGTTTATAAACAATATACTGCTGGAGACTACAGATAAACAATAAAAATATTGTTTATCTGCTGGAAAAGATTATCGCTGTCCATTTCACCGTTTATTCAATACTTTTTACATCGTGATCATCTCATCTGTGGGTTTAGATTCTTCTAATGTCGCTAAATTTTGTTTCGTAAGCCTATCCTTATAACTGTGTGGAGCCGCAATGTACCAGTGAATACACGTCTTCTTCCGTTCTCAAACTTGTCTTAAAGGTTTGAAATGTTTTTCCAACACAAGAAAAGTTATATTGATACTGCTAGAGTTTCCTAATCTGATTAAAATGAAAACCTAAATCGAAAAGGCATTTCCCCCTGTTGTTCCTCAAAATGCCACGTAATTCACAATGAAAAATGCACCCATAAACTTCGATAAAGTGACAGATTGATACCCATTATCCTTCTAAGTTTGCCTTGCGGTTTTGTAAAGGTTCCGACTGGATAATCCTCCCTGATTTTGGCGCCATAAATTCCCGCCAGCCGCCAGAGGGCAGCCTCGACGTCTCCCCCTCGAGTCATAGAAAATGGGCGCTAATGGCGCGCTTATGAGCTCTGTCCAGACTGGCTCTTTGACGCATATTTCACTCGCAAGGTTTTAGTATACACGTCTATATATCTTGCGAGTGATTTCTATGCGGACTCTTTTCCGGGAAATATAGGATTTGGCGTGATAACAATGGTTCCAAATGGCGTGGCTGTTCTGCACAAGCATGACGCTGCTGGAGACTAAGAGGGACATTTACCTTTGTTTCACTCTTTGTTCCCATTGATTGCAGATGGAGGAGAAGAACCCGAAGCTTGTGGATGTAGTTTGTTGTGACCTAATGGGGTGTGGCGCCCCCCTTAACCTCACCCACCTGCTCGTGCAATGCACAAAGATTACTCTGAGGAACTAGATTTTTATTTTTGTTATTAAAAGAGGTACATGGTCATATATGTAGCTGCTACCTTTGACTACATGTAGGGTTACATATTTTGTGTCAAGGGGATAATTATAGCTACATGATGCTAAATATTCTCATCTTGAAGGATGAGAAGTCATTCAAGGGCGCCTAATCGCTTCAACTACCTAGTCAGTTATTATTTCTACAAAAAAAGTGTGTGTGTTAAGCAGAGTGTGGTATTACCCAATAAATCACAGGGAAATAGAATGTACACATGACGGATATTTCGTGTTCACATTAGCGCGCAGAATAGAGTTGAGGCTTTTAATATATCAGCAAGTTTGGCGTAACAGGAAGTACTGTGACTTCGAGCTGAGAGCAGCCGCGTCCAACAGCCTGGTTGACCAGTCCAGCAACGAGGAGGCCTGATCGACGACCGGGCCGCGGGGACGCTAAGCCCCGGAAGGACCTCAAGGTTATCTTGAGTTATCTTGAGATGATTTCGGGGCTTTTTTTTTTAGTGTCTCCTCGACCAGGCCTCCACCCCCAGGAAGCAGCCCGTGACAGCTGACTAACACCCAGGTACCTATTTTACTGCTAGGTAACAGGGGCATAGGGTGAAAGAAACTCTGCCCATTGTTTCTCGCCGGCGCCTGGGATCGAACCTGGGACCACAGGATCACAAGCCCAGCGTGCTGTCCGCTCGGCCGACCGGCTTTACCTTGAGTCATCTTTGACCATGGACAATGGGGGGGGGGGGGTCCCCATACTCCCCCTTCGGGACATGGGGAACAAACTAATGGGGATATGGGACTCGATTTTTGAACAGTTAAAAACAAACGTTGTGAAGGAACCCGTTCTCGCACTTTCTTACAGTCAATATTGGCTTATTTAATAAGTGCATATGTGACATACTAATTGATTGTGAATATTTTAGTTTACCTTGAAAAGCTTCATAGAAAACACCGACCTCACCTAACCTTCTTAGTATGTTAAGATAAGCATCTTATTGCTTCGTAATTACAATTATTACTTAACCTATTATAGGTATAGGTTAAGTAATAATTGTAAATAAGAAGCAATAAGATGCTTATCTTAACATACTAAGAAGGTTAGGTAAGGTCGGTGTTTTCTATGAAGCTTTTCAAGGTAAACTAAAATATTCACAATCAATTAGTATGTCACATATGCACTTATTAAATAAGCCAATATTGACTGTAAGAAAGTGCGAGAACGGGTTGTGTGAAGCTATAACCATGAGTTATCGCTACGGAATGGGGCAACGAGAGCTATCCTCGTGTAAAGCTAACCAAGCTACTGATATCTTTTGAAGACATACTGGTACTGGTCGGTCTGTACCGAGCGGACAGCACACTGGACTTCTAATCCTGAGGTCCCGGGTTCGATCCCGGACGCCGGCAAGAAACAATGGGCAGATTTTCTTTCACCTTATGCCCCTGTTACCTAGCAGTAAAATAGGTACCTGGGAGTTAGTCAGCTGTCACGGGCTGCTTCCTGGGGGTAGAGGCCTGGTCGAGGATCGGGCCGCGGGGACACTAAAGCCCCGAAATCATCTCAAGATAACCTCAAGATCAAGGTACAGAACAGGACTGGTGATAGTGAATTCAACAGTGTAGGGAAAGGCGTATGAGGGACATGGGTAATCCATTGCGGGTCTGTTATCATAAAATGTTTAGGAATCTTCTGCCTTAGCAATATAATAGTAATTAATTTTGACCAGGACAGGAAGCCTGAGTATATATATAGTGTATGTTAGGCCTGTATCGAGGTACCCCCCCCCCCACCCCGAATTCATCCTATTGATCCTGGGAAGGGTCAACATTTGCCTAACTCCTGGATACCTATATATTGCTAAGAGACATTAGGTAAAGTGAAGGTTCCCAGCCATTTCTGGGAAATGGTAATCGGTAATCGAACCCAGAATCTACGATTGCAAGTCGAGAACGAAGCCAACTGATTCTTCCCAAAAATAATCCGACACTTGATTGTGTCCATTTGATAATTCAGTTGATTGACAGTTGAGAGGCGGGACCAAAGAGCCAAAGCTCAACCTCCACAAACACAACTAGGTGAGTACTTTGTGATCTCGTTTATGCTACGGGATCGTTCAGTCGTGACCACATGACCAGCTGCTTGAAGTTACCAGTTAGTTACATAGTTACCACTAATAGTTATAGTTATAACTATATTAGTTACCGTTAATACTCCATCCACCAGAGACCTGTGAGCGCAGACTCAAGAAATATGTAATTAGCTCTAGAAGATAATCAGAATGCAAATACAAAAGTCTGTGTAGTTTTAATGGGGGGAAAGAATGATATTCCATAATGACCTTCCAATACCTTCTTAGGAAACAACTGAAAAAGCAGTCTTTTCAGTAAATAAAGATATATATAATCAAGATTTGTCTAGTCTACTTCACGTACCAAGTAGCGGCATGTACGCAGTCCCCTCACATGCTAGCCTTGAGACCCCTCTAACGAGATCGTTCCGCTTCCATTTTTTTTTCTTCCAACCCTTCCACCAGTAAATAAGTATCAAGGTCTTATGTACCTCTACAAATACCCTTCAATTAGGAACAAAGTAGTACGTGTTTATGTACCCAGCCACCGAGGAAAATTATCCTAATCCCAGAAATGACAGGATCACTTCCTCACGTTCATTACAGCCATTTCTACAAATGTCCGTCACAGTTAACCAGAGGTTCACGGGGCCTTAAGATGTGGAATCCGCACCGACATCCACACTAGGCTGCTCCTCTTGTCGCTCGGCTGATCTTACGCTGATCTCTTGGTCGGCTGATCTCTTACGCTGTCATTCTCATTTACAGGCACAGTAGAAATGTATCATTTGTGAACTTAAAAACTACTAATAATGAGAGTAGACTGAGAAAAAGTAATAATATCGTGCAACGAAAACTTTAGTCGGAAGCCTAGCACCCGCACGCACGAGGCTAAGAGGCATCCCTGTTTCTTCAAGTGGAAGCGGTCGGGCTATCCCTTCTGGGGCCTGGTGAAGATACAAGTAGTATTATGTGCTTGACTACATTTCAATTATTATATTTAAATTTATATGCAGCCACGGCCCTTAAGCCGTTGTCTATATCCAGGATGAAGAATCTTTTTTTTCTATTTTGTTTCCAATATACAGGAGAAACATTATGGAATTTGGGGGGGGAATCTTTTTTTCTATTTTGTTTCCAATATACAGGAAGAAACATTATGGAATTTGTGTAATATTCTATATATTTATCTAGTAGAACAGGTGCAGCAAGTAGTGATTATTTAACCAGTAATCTGCGCAAAATGCGCTGGATAAATAGAGGCAATTTCAGAAATTAATATAATCACGGGCGGTGTTTGGTATGTAATCTGTGGCTGGATTTAAAGGAAATACACATCTTATAGAATGGAGATTGCTCCTGAGAGCGGCCACACTGACCTCTACACTGATGGAACTAAACTATTTATTGACAGCTAGAAGAGGTAATTGACGTTGTCTGTCTCTGTCTCTCTCTGTCTCTGTCTCTCTCTGTCTGTCTCTCTCTCTCTCTCTCTCTCTCTCTCTCTCTCTCTCTCTCTCTCTCTCTCTCTCTCTCTCTCTCTCTCTCTCTCTCTCTCTCTCTCTCTCTCTCTCACTCTGATGAATTCAACTTCCAGCATACAGCTATTCGTTGCTCCAGAGGGAAGATGAAAGATCTGGCGGACAGCTAGAAACTAGAGTCAGGCAACAGCCACGTCAGCCTATCCTTCGGCGCTCCCTATACGATGTGTGCCAGTTGTACCCACACGTATAAATGTCTAGGTTTCTCCTTGTAAGCTTTACGGGCTTACCATAGCCCGTGCTACATGGAAATTTTGTTCCGAGTAGCTGAATCTAAAAGCAACAACCTTGTAAGCTCAGTATAGCTGTCCAACAGTGTACTCCTGAAGCTGTCACATTGCTAACGAAACGTCGACCAATAAAAACGGGAAGATTAATTGATCTAGTGTTTCTTCAGATGTAGAAGAGATTTGCGTAGAATGGAAAATATCCAAAAGAAAAATAATAAGTCACAATGCTGTTGTTTGTTGATGATGATAAAGATTAAGTCACCCAAAAGGTGGCACGGGCATGAATAGCCCGTAAGTGGTGGCCCTTTTGAGCCGTTACCAGTATCAAGAGCTGATACTGGAGATCTGTGGAGGTGCAACTGCACCCTGCGTGACGGGAGATGTCTCCTGAGTGTTGTTTGTTAACCCCCTATATATATATGTCGTACCTAGTAGCCAGAATGCAGTTCTTGGCCTACTATGCAAGGACCGATTTGCTTAATAAGCCAAGTTTTCCAGAATTTCAATATTTTTCTCACTTTCTTCTTATGAAATGATAAAGCTATTCATTTCATTATGTGTGAGCTCATTTTTTTTTTAAATTTGAGTTAAAACTAACGTAGATATATGACCGAACCTAACCAACCCTTCCTAACCTAACCTAACCTATCTTAACCTAACCTAAACTAACACAACTAAATCAATAATTTATGATGTTAATATAATATAATAATAATATTTAAAATAATCCAATAGGAAACAATTTATTGAAAATAAAGAAAATCACTTGGCCTTTTAGGTAAATCAGGCCTTGCATAGTAGGCCGAGAAGTGCGTATATATATATATACCCTTCTTCCAGCTAGAGGTGGTACTCTATTTTATTATTAAATATATATATATATATATATATATATATATATATATATGTATATATATATATATATATATATATATATATATATATATATATATATATATATATATATATATATATCAATGAATATGACCGCATATTCAGTATTTACTATCTTCTGGTTTAGGGCTTCTATCCCTCTATTTTCCTAGCATCAGGGCTTAGCTGAAAGAGGAGTTCTCCAAAACTCATTTTCGTTATTTCAAGGTGAAGAAAAAAGTGAATTGCTATAGAATGTATTACACTTATTTATACAATTTGCACAACGTTTCGAACCTCCATGAGACATGTTTAAAAGAAAACCTGCTGCCAGTATACACCAATATATATATATATATATATATATATATATATATATATATATATATATATATATATATATATATATATATATATATATATATATATATAATATTTGTGTGTCCCAGCTGTTATGCTCATTAATCACAAAAAGTTTGAATCAGATCACTGTTGGGGCAAGTCGTAGTAGAAACACTTCCATCTCTCCCCCCAACGAGGCAGGGATGTATAATGAACAATTAACATAATACAATACCAAATATACAAATACTCAATACAACAATAATACAATACACAATGCCACCAATAATTTCACCCTTGACAGCTCTCTCTACAAACAAGACCGATGTCTTTGTTCATTAAAGTCTCGCCAGCTCTTGAGGGCAAATAGCCAATTAAGGATAGCCTAACTTGACAGGTTTGACAGGCTTGACAGGAGCGGTATCGTGTAAGGAGCAGCCGGCCAGCACAAGACATTACTCGCCTAAACTCTTGTACCACTCGAAAGTGGAATGACCAACCCAAGAGATTTTGAGACGCTCTCCATACGTCGTGTTTACATGTTATGGTCAGGCCTAACTAAGCTATTTTAGAAGCGGGTCCAGGAGCTAAGCCCGAGCTTCTGAAATAAATAAATAGTAAATAAAGAAGAATTCGCGCTCATTGGCGGCAGGTCTTAGGAGGGTGGAAGAAGATGTTCCCGAACCAGCCGCTAGGTGGCTGCAGCTGTCGGGAGGCGTCCTTGTGCCGCAGTCTGTAGCTTGAAGCTGCTAGCCGCACCCGCGGTACCTACACATGAAGCGGCTCCCAGATAGCCGCACCCGCGGTACCTACACTGGAAGCGGCTCCCAGATAGAAGCACCGCCGGTACCAACATGGGAAGCGGCTCCCAGATAGAAGCACCGCCGGTACCAACATGGGAAGCGTCTCCCAGATAGAAGCACCGTCGGTACCAACATGGAAAGCGGCTCCCAGATAGCCGCACCGGCGATATCAACACGGGAAGCGTCTCCCAGATAGAAGCACCGCCGGTACCAACATGGGAAGCGGCTCCCAGATAGCCGCACCGGCGATATCAACACGGGAAGCGTCTCCCAGATAGAAGCACCGCCGGTACCAACACGGGAAGCGGCTCCCAGATAGCCTCACCGCCGGTACCAACATGGGAGGCGGCTCCCAGATAGCCGCACCGCCGATACCAACATGGGAAGCGTCTCCCAGATAGACGAACCCCCGGTACCAACACGGGAAGCGGCTCCTTGTTGAAAAGTCTCGGGCCCTTGATGTTGATCGAGTTCTCCCTCAGAGTTCCTATTGCACCTCTGCTTTTTCAACTGAGGCATTTTGCACATCCTGCCATGCCTACTGGTTTGATGTGATGTAATCTCCGTAATGCCATGGCAATAACAAGAGAAAGTTTTAACTGAGTTATCTCGTGAATTAGGCGCTCTGCAAGTAATTCATCAGATATTAACTCTTCAAAATATCCCTCAAAATTAACCAAAAAAAAGCAGTTGCCAAGATAATATACACGATTCGCTTAATCGAATTCCAGGAATCTCGTATTTATAAAGGGCAAGACACCATTACCACCCTTCAGTAAGATACTAAAAACCGAATGTATACGAGTAGGGTCTAAATTCAAGTCATTGCTGCATTTTAAGGACATTTAACCCAACCCAACTACAAAAATAATAGTGAGATCAAATGTTGTGTTTCGTGTATGGTGTTGACGAGGTGTATGTCACCATACCTTCATACTCTGAATGCTGTTACAGGTTTGGATCCTACTGGGAGAGAGTAAACCTGTAGCATAACACAACAGACTGGCCGACCAGTCTTTTTTCCATCGTCATAGCAGGTTAAGACAGGAACACACTCAACTTTTTCTTGTCATCTTTACTGATGACACGAAAGCCAATATACAAATTACCATGATACCAAAGAATATATAAATTAGAATTAGACGAGCAAAGTCGTCAATCGATCAAGGGATTAACATCATGATGTTCAGCATTGACAAACGCCAACACCGGTACTAAGTATCAAGGGAAGATAGAAATAGCCTAAGCTACTCTATCCCTTTGAGATGTATTTTTTCTTGTCTCAATAAACATACTTGAACTTGAAGTAGGAAAAGCAACAACAATGTCCGTAAAAGGATTACAGGATACAAGAAGAACTGGATGTCGAAGGAAAAGATCAAGAAATAGTAATGCCAGACGATCTATATATAAATACAACATTAAAACACAAATACATCAGCCAGCAGTACTGTAGGTTGATGATACAGCCCCCTTCTCGTGAATAATACACCGCATTATGACGTATTAAGCCCCTAAAGCCAAAAAACTAAATTTAAAAAGGTAAATCCCCCAAAATTTAATCCCCCCCAAAACTTATTTACTCAAAATCCTAGTGACTCGCAATTGACTGTTGATTATTGATATCCTAATGATGTCCTACTGACTTTGATGTCCCGTTTTTTTTTTTATTTGTAGGCCCCTTGGTCAGGTTCACTAACTAGCTTAAGAGTAGTTAGAGGGAAGCCATTGCTAACTAGCCAAGTCACAGCTGGGAAATTCTGGCCAAGAAACAGATTGTTTTTATATGTGAAGCATTCAAATACAGGAGCATTGCATTGGACCTTTGGATTATTTAAAAATAAAAATACGCTACTGTACCACGGAACTACCATAATGCTTGCACTACCATGGGACAACCGCGGAACTACCAGACATTGGCACTACCAGGGACTACCACCAGACGCTGGCACTACCACGGAACAACTAGACACTACCAGGAACTACCAGACAGTGACACTACCAGGAACTACTAGACACTACCACGGAACTACCACCAGACGCTGGCACTACCAGGAACTACTAGACACTACCACGGAACTACCAGACAGTGACTACCAGGAACTACTAGACACTACCACGGAACTACCACCAGACGCTGGCACTACCAGGAACTACTAGACACTACCAGGAACTACCAGACAGTGACACTACCACAATACTACCTGGGTGGACCACCAAACACTGACGGTAGCACGGGAAATCCACAGGGCTACCAATCACACTTACTCCATGCTATATCCCAGCTCATGACAATGGCGGGCTTGGACAGCAATCTGCTTTTCGCTCCTTTATCTGGATGTGTCTCGTCTTTTCATAACCCAAACTGATACAAATTGTCAACATTATAAGAATCTAGCATCATAAATTATGAGCTGGGCTGTGTATATAACCATTACAGGAGCCCCCCGTGTTGAAACGTTGAGATAGGCAATAATGATGCTAGGCTCGCAGCGTATAAGCGGTGTGACTCGCAAAAGAATCCGAGGCTATTTGCCTGTCGTATACTGGTTACCAGGAAGCAACGCGTCAGATTAATCTGGAAATACTACTACCAGTACCTTCTACAGCAATGATAAATGTAGCCGCTGGTGCACCTTTGCATACTCTCGGCTAATCCTTTTATGATTAGCAACGCGGCCATGCAGAGTCCGGAATGGGAGCGGCGCCGGGGTTCATGCTAGGCTTCTCCCACCAGCCGACAGACAGGCTTGCTCACAGAGCCAGGATTAGGAACACAACAGGTTCCTGTGGGTCTGATATGCGGCCACTGCCACCCCCTCGGAGTGTGTTTGTGGGTGACAGAACCTTTTTTAGCTTCACCCGTTCCATACCTTGGGTGACAGAACCATCTTTAGTTTCACCCGTCGATTAGCAAACGTTGCAGCACTTGTACGTATTTAGTCCTGGATTGTACCTTGATGGGGTTCTGGGAGTTTTTCTACTCCCCCCGAAAACTGACTTGTGAGAACTTGGTCCAACATGTTGTTGCTTGGAGCGGCCCGCAGACCCACATATCATCCACCACAGCCCGGTTGGTCCGGCACTTCTTGAAGAAAACTATCTTCAAGCCTATCCCGTCGTAGTCAAACGACATGATTAATAATGTTTAAAAGGTAAAAACGTTTCAGCAATATTTTCGTCTTGCAGATGTAGCTTATTCTGCATGCATATGCAGAATAATATACTGTATATAATATGTATATATGTGAAGGGTTGCATAGTGTTTCAAGAGGAATGCTAAGGAATCCCCATCTCACAGGATATTTAGTCATACAGGGCGATGGGATCCATTCGCCTGCACTGGCGAATGGATGCATTATGAGGATATCCTTATGAACACGAGAGTTAATAAAGTGATTGCAAAATTTCGGGTCATATTCCAAGATAGATAAACTCGATGACATTTTAGGGGGCTCGGCCAGTCTGAGCTAGTGTCATAATTTTGATTTGTTGATCATACACCCGGGTACATCTAGTGGGTAACAAAATGAATATGGGTTATATGAACTAAAAAAAACTATGTATTTCAAAAACATTTAAATATAAATAACAAATTCATGAAAATAGGAAATGTGGCGTCCGCAGCTAAGCAGGAATGTGCAGTATAAAATGAGAGGGCTACGAACACATTTATTTCCCCTCCCCCCTGTCAAAAACAAGGGGTCGGGCGGGTATGGAAGGTTCTCGCTATAGCAAACATCAGCTCCTTCAGTTCTCACACATAGACAAGCATCATTGTATCGCATTAATTGAAGCATTACTTGAGCATCGCCAAACCGCTGCTCAAAACATACACGCTGCCGTAGCCTAAAGAAGCCTCAAGTCGTATCGAGTAGCCTTAACCCTATAGACTACTAAACCTGTAGACTTTTCCTCCCCAACGTCTCAACAATAGGGATCGGATGTCTTTATTCTCCAGTCAAGTCGGATCTTAGAAGATTCATCTTGCTAGAGTGCTGCTTTGATGGGTGTTTTGTTATATTTATAAGAAATCGGTCTGTTTTGAAGGGGAACGTCAAGGAACTGTAATAGAATGAATATATGGATGTTTTAATGAACGGGAGGGTAGAAATAGCCTTAGCATCTCTTTGAGATGTATTTTTTCTTGTATCAATAAACATATTTGAACTTAAAAATAAATTTATTAGCTTGCTTGATGTGATTTGTGGGAATTTACGTTTAAGAGTATTTTGTAATACTGTGATCGTCAGTTATATGTACTCCTGAGCTGTTAATATTACAAGTGTTATATATAATGCTAGGACTGAAAAATACAATTTGATATTTCATTATTAATACTTACCTTTACTTCACAATTTCCAAGCCAAAAGATTGCACTGAAATGTGGCGTGAGGCACTGAATGATGTTAAGATGTTTTCTTGAGGCGCCCTTACCTCCAAGGATTCCCGAGGACCAATGTTCTCACGGCCCGGTCTCTGACCAGTCCTAAGATACGGATATCTTAGTTCACACTCCAGGTGTGAACTAGGATATCCGTCTACTGTCCACATCTACACTTAAAAGATGATTTGAGCTTAATGTATCGCTTTATCATCATGGAATCCAAACTTATGTTAAAAACCTTCGGCTTTCAGGGTTAGGCATCACTTATAATAGATAAATTTCGTCTCGAAACTATCTGTAAAGCTTGGATTTTGATTTGACACCCAGAATTTTTTATTTGACACCCAAAAATCACTCTACTGAGTGATATTTTACACAAATGTTGTGTGTTTATTGGGATGGAGAAACTCCCTACCACTCGCCCCCCACTCCCTAACTCTTCCCCCTCCCTCCCTCCCTCCCACCCCCACTTTCCTCTCCCTTCTCTACCTCCATCTCCTCCAATACCTCCTCCCTGCCCCCTACCTCCCTCTCCCACTCTCTCCCTCCCTCTCTCTGCCCCCCTACCACTGGACAACCTTTCCCCCAGTTTCTTTTCACTGGAGTATTTCCTTCATCTCTCTCCAGGACACTTGAACCAGGGTCCAGGTCTCGACACTCTCACAAAGATTTTTTTTATCCTTCTTTGTCTCTGTTGTCCTCCCTCCTTTGTGTTGCTGGGCTCCAGCTGGGTGTTGGGGGCTCCAGCTGGGTGTTGTGGGGCTCCAGCTGGGTGTTGTGGGGCTCCAGCTGGGTGTTGTGGGGCTCCAGCTGGGTATTGGGGCTCCAGCTGGGTGTTGGGGGCTCCAGCTGGGTGTTGTGGGGCTCCAGCTGGGTGTTGTGGGGCTCCAGCTGGGTGTTGTGGGGCTCCAGCTGGGTGTTGTGGGGCTCCAGCTGGGTGTTGGGGGCTCCAGCTGGGTGTTGGGGGCTCCAGCTGGGTGTTGGGGGCTCCAGCTGGGTGTTGGAGGCTCCAGCTGGGTGTTGTGGGGCTCCAGCTGGGTGATGGGGGCTCCAGCTGGGTGTTGGGGGCTCTGTGGGAAATTTTTACCCACCATATCTAATAATCATCTAAGAAATGTATAATTTCTATATCATATCTAAATCATATCAAAATCATATCTAAATGTATCAAAATCATATAATGAATCTTTAAAGATTCATTATATAGCTTGATCCTGGATGACAATGGCACCATGAACACGTACTCAACAGGGGCCCTTTTGATGCCTACGTGACTTTGTACATGATCTCTCAAGGATCCAGAAGCTTCTAGAAGGACTTCTTAATTAAAAAACTATTGGAACATTGATTCAACATCCGGTAGGATTAAAAATCGAATCCTTAATAAGATTCAGTGGTACTTTCAATTACTACTTATAATCTTTAAATCTTATATCTAATTATATTATAATCACATCTTATCTTAATCATAAGTCTAGACTGTAAAAATAATCAATCAATATTCATTGCAAGCTACCTCTCAAGGGAGAGGGGGAAGGCTCTCGGGGGGCGAGAAGCGCCCACGACGATGCCTCGAGGCACTCCGCGTTTGTTTACAAATGAGTGAACAAGTGACTGATCCTTAGCGAACATTACCAGCTCAAGGACACCTTATCTAACATTTTTATCGCCAGTGAATACTCTCTAGAACTGGGGGAGTACCTGGACAATATCTACAAGGAAAATCCGTGAACATTCACATAAAATAGAGTGTATAGTGGAGATCAGTGACACGGTTTCCTCCACCTTCATTCATAAACTTTTATCTCGAATCATTCTTCTGCAACTGCAGGATAATCACGTAGCAACGCTACCAGATCATCATACAGCAACGCTGTAGCAAAATATCGTGCCTAAACTCAACAAGAGAGAGTTAATCAGTCTGGCAAACTTGTCAGACAGGCACCCCGACTGGCAGAGAAGTATATTGAAGGTTATTTGGTATATGATTGGCCAATTGTATGCTTGTGTAGCTTTAATATCCTATAAATCTGTCTGTTGGTTAAAAAGCGAGGCTAAGCCTCACATATCGGTACGTTTATTAAAATTGTAGTGTAGCTGTGAATCTTATCCAAGCACTGAACCTCATGAGTGTCCATTCTGTCAGAAAAGAATTCAGCCTCAATAAGTAAAAACCTCACAAGTGTCCACAGTCTTGGAAGAGATTCAGTCAAGCTAACTGTATAAAGTGAATATGTCTGCATATATATTTGAATATATAAATTAAGTTATCAATTGCTTGCTTAGTTATTTTTAAGTTATCATATAAGTTCATTTAATTGAATATAATTTCTAGTACTTGACAGTATTTAGACTACATTTAAGGTCATTTATTATACTTTTACAATTTAATTTGTTGTTTATAGTATAAGTACATATTGGCTGTTAAGTTATGGTACTAGGTTAGACTATGTATGTTTAAATCTCTGATTTAAACAGAGCCAGTGTTCAGTCAGATAACTGAATTTATCAAATCTTATCCTTGTATAAAATACAAGCTGATGTGAGATCCCTGTCTACAGGTGGATTGGAACTTCTATCAACATAGTCATTCACCCCACCTGTCCCTTACAGCCCACAGTCTGTCATTAGGAAAAGAGGATTTAGGATTTACAACCCTAGCTAGAGATTTTAGTTGAATTAATTTGCAGACAGTAAATTTTTAATTTAGTTCAGTACAAGTCCCTGGTAGTCTCCTCTTATATCAATCCCAGCAGGTTTTTCCCACATTAATGGTCCTTCGAACCTAGATATTAATGGTCCTTCGAACCTAGATAATAATGGTCTTTTGTACCTAGATATTTATGATCATTCGTTTACCGAATATTTCAATGCCAAATACATAAGAAACTTCTTGATTTTGCATTGGAATAATTCTTACATATTCTAGCCTAACCTAGCTATCAGCCAATATTTATCATAGCTATATATCTAAGTAAACAAATAGTTTGCAGTGGCTTAAGCCACCATATCCATTAACTAGTAAGCATTCATAGCATACTAATATTGGTTTGTGTTAAGAAACAACAGTACTTAAGTATATCAGTGTCACAGACACAACTGCATCTTAATCATAAATACCATTACCTACCTCATTGTGGTAACATTACATATATATTTAAGTGTATTATCTAGCATTATCTCTAATCTTCTGATTTTCAGAGCTGCTCATTACATAATATTCTTTAAAAAAGTGTTATCATCACTGTAAGAGCATTCATTACAATCTAACCATAATCAACTGTACAAACCCTATTCCAGGTAAAACCAGTAGACATTCTACTGTATTTTATCTAACTATTATTATGGTAACAGATTTTGTAATAACTTTGCAAAAATAGTGCCATTTACTATTTTTAAAAAATTATTACAAGATTTACCAACTTGGTGCATTCGTGCATTCGGGTCACAAATCAAATTATTACAGTACTTTTGATAATTGAACACCTGCTACAACCAGATTCCAGGGAGGAAATGAAGGACGATCTTTGGAATCATTACCTAAGTAGACAGGAAAGATCATTTATCAAAATACATTAACATCATACATATTTATCAGAAAAAAGAGAAAAATCTCGGAATCTCCGAAACTCGGAAAAGGTCAAAATGACTAACAGTATTCCACCAGCAACTGAAACAGAAAAGAAAAGGACACAAAGTGTCTAAAAAATCACTTGAATCTACAGCCTACAGACCATTTAAATCAGGTGATAGACAAATGTCATCATCACTTGGCTACAATAGTCTACAATTGGGGATTAAGACCAATCTTAATCTCACATCACAATCTGAAAGGCTAACAACACATTGACAATGTCAATACAAATATTATCATCCATCTAAGATAACTATCTTAATCCAAGAATATAGTCTTGATCACCTAATTTCATGCTTTCACTGGAGTGAAAGCAGCCTCAGAAAATCTGAAGTTAATCAAGCATCTCAAAGAGACTTACTTAATAGAAAAGGCAAAGCCGAGAAAAAAGCAAAAGCAAAATGCTTCATCACATCATGAATAATGTAGATACACAT
This sequence comes from Procambarus clarkii, assembly GCF_040958095.1. Taxonomy (NCBI): domain Eukaryota; kingdom Metazoa; phylum Arthropoda; class Malacostraca; order Decapoda; family Cambaridae; genus Procambarus; species Procambarus clarkii. Next base: position 30,317,739 of record NC_091185.1, read on the forward strand.
TATTACAGATACAATTCATCCTTTAAGGAAATCCTTGGAGGAGTACAAGTGTTACATGCTTGTATAACCTACTTCCATGTAATTGCTTACCTACAAGTGTTACATACTTGTAACAACATCTTATCACAAAGCCAAATCTTTGATGGACTTCGAGCTTACGTACAAAGATTACGAAGCCGAGGAAAACTTAGATCTCAAGAAAAAATCCACAAAGGTGAATCCACGGACAAAAGCAAAAATGTCCAGAATGGCAGTCAAAAATCAAGGCAACAAAACTCCTCTTCTGCAAAGTGGAAAAAGAATAATGTTGGCTCTTATGCTATATCCCCCACAGTTAACAGAACTGCAGGAAACCAAGCTCCTAAGACAGATAAGACAAAAGGAGCTACAAGTGCCCCAAAATGTTTATTCTGTCAAGAAGCACATACCATTTATCAATGCACAGTTTATGTAGGCCGTGCCAGTCGAATCGATCGACTGAAATCTCTGAACAGGTGCATCCGTTGTCTACGGAAGCACGATACAAGTGAGTGTAACACTCCATTGCAAAACTGCCAATATTGTCATAAAAGTGTACATCACACAGCACTCTGTAGTGATATTAACACTCAATCCAGATCACAGACTTCCAATAATCAACCTGCATCTCAGGCAAAGCCCAAAGATGATAATACCACAACAGCCGTACAATTCTGTACAGTAATGAGCAATGTCAACGACTTGGATACAGAAATTGTTACAGCAGCCATATTGCCTACTGCACAGCTAGAACTATGCAATCAAGGAATTTGTATTCCAATTAGAGGCTTTTTTGATCAAGGGTCACAGAAAACCTTTATCAGTAAAAAGATGGCAGAAGATTTACAACTTAAATCTTCAAAGCAAGTATCTACATCCATATCAGGGTTTTTTACTAATTCTGGTCGTAGAACCTTTCCAGTAGTAAAACTCAATGTCTGTCTAGGTACATCCCAAAGGACAGTAGAAGCCATAGTAGTTGATAAAATTCCTACTGAAATGGAAGTGACTGGTCTGACAGCAACTATTAAATTCCTAAAAGAAAAAGGAATACAATTAGCAGATCCTCTGCTTGATTCTGACTACATAGGAGATATCGGAATCCTGATTGGAGCTGACTACTATCATCGATTCATTCTGGGATCAGAAGAATCTATGGGTATGAATATACTCAAATCAGCAGGAGGCATATTGATGACAGGACCTATACTAGATCTTGAACCTTCAACTCCTGAAAAATCACATCATACAGAAACTGTAATAGTGGCATGACTAGGCAAAGAACAGTCACCACTTAAAATCCCCCACATGATTGATGATGGATTGGAATCTGTACCTCAATTGTGGGAACTTGATGCCATAGGAATAATTCCTGAACAACCAAGTCCTGATGATGTCTGTGCATACAATCAGTACTTAGAAACAGTACAATACCATGATGGACAGTACTGGGTAAGGCTACCATGGAAAATCAACCATAAAACCTTACCTACCAATTATCACATGGCTTATAGTCAATTTAAATCTCAACTAGCAAAGCTAAGAAAAAGGCCTGAGCATTTAAAACTCTATCATGAGATTATTGCTCAACAATTAAAGAATAAATTCATCGAAGTCGTGAAACATGACAATAAGCAAACAGGCCATTTTTTACCACACATGGCTGTAAAGAGAGAATCAAAAACGACTCCTTTACGGATAGTTTTTAATTGTAGCTCTAAATCTGGACCCCAAGGAACCAGTCTAAATGATTGTTTGCAAACAGGTCCAAGTCTAACTCAGAAATTGTATGACATACTGGTGAAGTTTAGACTTAACAAATATGCGTATTCAGCAGATATAAGTAAGGCCTTTCTAAGAGTTGGCTTGCAGGAAGAAGATAGAGACTTCACTAAGTTTCTATGGGTAGAGAACCCAGAAGATGTCAATAGTCCAGTAGTGACTTTCAGATTCTCATCAGTTCTTTTTGGCGCGACAAGCAGTCCATTTCTGTTGCAAGCAACTCTAGATACTCATCTGAAGAAATCATCAAGTCCCTGTAAGACTGAAATCAGTCAAAATCTATATGTAGATAATTTTCAAGGGACAGTTAACAGTACTACTGAACTGTTACAATTATATCAAGAGGCTAACAAGGAGCTACAAGGTGCCAACATGCCACTACAATCTTGGGCCTCTAATAATGCAACATTGAATAATCAAATAGCAAGAGATTACCCTGAATATCACGTACCAGAATCACAAAAGGTGTTAGGTATGGATTGGGATTTAATCTCGGACACAATATCGATCAAATCTGTGCCAGTAAATTACAACATCACTACAAAAAGGGATTTGCTTTCACAAGTTAGCAAAGTATTCGACCCACTTGGTCTACTAAATCCTTTGACTATCAAGTGGCGTTTATTAGTGCAAGAAGCATGGAAAGCTAATGTTGGTTGGGATGATCCACTACCAATCCAGTTACAAAAAGCTTGGATGGAAGTAGCTCAAGAACAAACTTTAGTTGAAAAGATAATCTTTCCAAGACACATAGTCGAGGAAAATGAAGAAGTATCACTACATGTATTCGCAGACTCGTCAGCCAAAGCTTTTGGAGCTTGTGCTTACTTAGTGACTTCTAATCAATCATATCTTATCACCTCTAAGGCCAGAGTCGCTCCATTAAAAAAGAGGACTTTGCCTCAGATGGAACTAACAGCACTGCTAACTGGAACACGCTTAGCAGTGCATATCAAACAAGTCTTGTCTACCATGAACATCAAAGATGTCATTATATGGTCTGACAATGAAGCTGTCTTACAATGGGTACGAAACGACAACTGTCCAACTCCATATGTAAAAAATCGCGTCTCGGAAATTAAAGAAATTTCCGCAGGCTTTCGATTGTTGCATGTACCAACAAAGGATAATCCAGCTGATCTCTTATCAAGAGGTATGACATTTAAACAGTTTGCAAAGGCAGATATTTGGTTTCATGGGCCTCGATGGTTAGTGAATGGTAGTTGGCCTGGACAAAAGCCACACGTCATTACGACACAAACCATAACTACCACCAGGCAGCAAGCTCAAATATCAGTCTTGGATTGTACTCATTACTCCTCGCTCATCAAATTAATCAATGTAACACAGAACGTGTTTCATTATCTCAGGAAAAAAGGTATAAAATACACTTTTCCTGATGCACTTATCTATTGGGTAAGACAAGCCCAGAGAGAAACTTATGGGAATAACTATGAAAATCTTCCGCATAAGTTAAAACACAATCTCGGTCTGTGGATAGACCAAGAAAATCACAACATTCTGCGTTGTGGAGGGAGACTTAAACACGCAGATATCAATCTAGATACCGTGCATCCATGGCTTTTACCAAAAAATCATTGGATCACAAGGTTGATTGTGTTACACACACATCAACAAATCATCAAACATGGAGGAGTGTTAGACACACTCACACAAATCAGACAGCAGTACTGGATTCCTCAGGGAAGACAGTCAGTCAAATCAATCTTGAAGAATTGCATGATATGCCGAAGGTACGATGCAAGAACTTGCTCTTATCCAGGGCCACCACCCCTACCAAAGGAACGAGTGGTCCATCTACAACCTTTCGAAACGACAGGAGTAGATTATACAGGAGCAATATATCTAACAGGGACTGCAGATAAGCAACCTATCAAGGCATACATCTGTCTGTTCACCTGTGCTACCACCAGGGCAGTACATCTAGAGGTAACACCCGATATGACTGCTCAATCATTTATTCAAGCTTTCCGCAGATTCGCAGCACGCCGATCATGCCCTAAGCTGATGATTTCAGATAACGGAGCAAACTTGGTAGCTGGAGAAGCGTGTCTACGGGAAATCTGTTCCCATCCTGCAGTTACTTCCACACTGGAACAGCGTCATTGCAGATGGAAATTTATCCCTCCGAGAGCCCCATGGCACGGAGGATTTTATGAACGGTTAATAGGAACTGTAAAAAGATCCTTGAGAAAATCTCTACACCGTCAGAAAATCAATCTTCAAGAACTCCAGACAGTAATCACGGAAATAGAATCAAGGGTGAATAACCGGCCGTTGACTTACTTGTCTGAGGATCCTACTCAACATGAGCCATTAAGTCCTGCCCATCTAATGTATGGAAGACTTCTGACTCCAGTACCATCTCTAGTGGATGATGAGATCAGAGATCCCTCATATGTGGGTCAGAGCGAGTTGGTTCAGGGGTATAAGCATCTGTCCAGCATAATCCAAAAATGGAATGATGTTTGGACAAAAGAATATCTTACATCTCTACGAGAACATCACTATGGGGCCAACGTCCCACATAATATAGTTAATCTCCAACCTGGCGATATTGTCTTGGTAGACAGTGATGGCCCTAGGGCTGACTGGCCATTAGGTAAAGTTGTCTCAGTCCATCCAGATAGTCAGGGGATTTTGAGAATAGTCAAAATCCTGTCTAAAGGAACAACTTCCCTGAAGACATTGGACAAACTCGTCCACATGGAATCAGTGAGCCAGCTGCAGTTAGATCCTGAGAGACCTCAAGACACTCTAACTCCACAAGACCCACAGACTCCTAACAGACACAATCGTCCACAACGGACAGCAGCACAAAAGTGCAAGCAAAATTTGCACTTGTATTATCAATCCAATGGAGAGTAAATAAATACATATGGTTACTATTGTCCTAAGTATTGGACTCTGTGCCAGTTCTCTCCCTCTGGAAGATGTGGGAAATTTTTACCCACCATATCTAATAATCATCTAAGAAATGTATAATTTCTATATCATATCTAAATCATATCAAAATCATATCTAAATGTATCAAAATCATATAATGAATCTTTAAAGATTCATTATATAGCTTGATCCTGGATGACAATGGCACCATGAACACGTACTCAACAGGGGCCCTTTTGATGCCTACGTGACTTTGTACATGATCTCTCAAGGATCCAGAAGCTTCTAGAAGGACTTCTTAATTAAAAAACTATTGGAACATTGATTCAACATCCGGTAGGATTAAAAATCGAATCCTTAATAAGATTCAGTGGTACTTTCAATTACTACTTATAATCTTTAAATCTTATATCTAATTATATTATAATCACATCTTATCTTAATCATAAGTCTAGACTGTAAAAATAATCAATCAATATTCATTGCAAGCTACCTCTCAAGGGAGAGGGGGAAGGCTCTCGGGGGGCGAGAAGCGCCCACGACGATGCCTCGAGGCACTCCGCGTTTGTTTACAAATGAGTGAACAAGTGACTGATCCTTAGCGAACATTACCAGCTCAAGGACACCTTATCTAACATTTTTATCGCCAGTGAATACTCTCTAGAACTGGGGGAGTACCTGGACAATATCTACAAGGAAAATCCGTGAACATTCACATAAAATAGAGTGTATAGTGGAGATCAGTGACACGGTTTCCTCCACCTTCATTCATAAACTTTTATCTCGAATCATTCTTCTGCAACTGCAGGATAATCACGTAGCAACGCTACCAGATCATCATACAGCAACGCTGTAGCAAAATATCGTGCCTAAACTCAACAAGAGAGAGTTAATCAGTCTGGCAAACTTGTCAGACAGGCACCCCGACTGGCAGAGAAGTATATTGAAGGTTATTTGGTATATGATTGGCCAATTGTATGCTTGTGTAGCTTTAATATCCTATAAATCTGTCTGTTGGTTAAAAAGCGAGGCTAAGCCTCACATATCGGTACGTTTATTAAAATTGTAGTGTAGCTGTGAATCTTATCCAAGCACTGAACCTCATGAGTGTCCATTCTGTCAGAAAAGAATTCAGCCTCAATAAGTAAAAACCTCACAAGTGTCCACAGTCTTGGAAGAGATTCAGTCAAGCTAACTGTATAAAGTGAATATGTCTGCATATATATTTGAATATATAAATTAAGTTATCAATTGCTTGCTTAGTTATTTTTAAGTTATCATATAAGTTCATTTAATTGAATATAATTTCTAGTACTTGACAGTATTTAGACTACATTTAAGGTCATTTATTATACTTTTACAATTTAATTTGTTGTTTATAGTATAAGTACATATTGGCTGTTAAGTTATGGTACTAGGTTAGACTATGTATGTTTAAATCTCTGATTTAAACAGAGCCAGTGTTCAGTCAGATAACTGAATTTATCAAATCTTATCCTTGTATAAAATACAAGCTGATGTGAGATCCCTGTCTACAGGTGGATTGGAACTTCTATCAACATAGTCATTCACCCCACCTGTCCCTTACAGCCCACAGTCTGTCATTAGGAAAAGAGGATTTAGGATTTACAACCCTAGCTAGAGATTTTAGTTGAATTAATTTGCAGACAGTAAATTTTTAATTTAGTTCAGTACAAGTCCCTGGTAGTCTCCTCTTATATCAATCCCAGCAGGTTTTTCCCACAGGCTCCAGCTGGGTGTTGGAGGCTCCAGCTGGGTGTTGGAGGGCTCCAGCTGGGTTTTGGGGGCTCCAGCTGGGTGTTGGGGGCTCCAGCTGGGTGTTGGGGGCCTCAGCTGGGTGTTGGGGGCTCCAGCTGGGTGTTGTGGGGCTCCAGCTGGGTGTTGGGGGCTCCAGCTGGGTGTTGTGGGGCTCCAGCTGGGTGTTGGGGCTCCAGCTGGGTGTTGGGGGCTCCAGCTGGGTGTTGTGGTGCTCCAGCTGGGTGTTGGGGGCTCCAGCTGGGTGTTGTGGGGCTCCAGCTGGGTGTTGGGGGCTCCAGCTGGGTGTTGGGGGCTCCAGCTGGGTGTTGTGGGGCTCCAGCTGGGTGTTGTGGGGCTCCAGCTGGGTGTTGGGGGCTCCAGCTGGGTGTTGGGGGCTCCAGCTGGGTGTTGGGGGCTCCAGCTGGGTGTTGGGGGCTCCAGCTGGGTGTTGGAGGCTCCAGCTGGGTGTTGTGGGGCTCCAGCTGGGTGATGGGGGCTCCAGCTGGGTGTTGGGGGCTCCAGCTGGGTGTTGGAGGCTCCAGCTGGGTGTTGGAGGGCTCCAGCTGGGTTTTGGGGGCTCCAGCTGGGTGTTGGGGGCTCCAGCTGGGTGTTGGGGGCCTCAGCTGGGTGTTGGGGGCTCCAGCTGGGTGTTGTGGGGCTCCAGCTGGGTGTTGGGGGCTCCAGCTGGGTGTTGTGGGGCTCCAGCTGGGTGTTGGGGCTCCAGCTGGGTGTTGGGGGCTCCAGCTGGGTGTTGTGGTGCTCCAGCTGGGTGTTGGGGGCTCCAGCTGGGTGTTGTGGGGCTCCAGCTGGGTGTTGGGGGCTCCAGCTGGGTGTTGGGGGCTCCAGCTGGGTGTTGTGGGGCCCCAGCTGGGTGTTGTGGGGCTCCAGCTGGGTGTTGGGGGCTCCAGCTGGGTGTTGGGGGCTCCAGCTGGGTGTTGTGGGGCTCCAGCTGGGTGTTGGGGCTCCAGCTGGGTGTTGGGGGCTCCAGCTGGGTGTTGTGGTGCTCCAGCTGGGTGTTGGGGGGCTCCAGCTGGGTGTTGTGGGGCTCCAGCTGGGTGTTGGGGGCTCCAGCTGGGTGTTGGGGGCTCCAGCTGGGTGTTGTGGGGCCCCAGCTGGGTGTTGTGGGGCTCCAGCTGGGTGTTGGGGGCTCCAGCTGGGTGTTGGGGGCTCCAGCTGGGTGTTGTGGGCTCCAGCTGGGTGTTGTGGGCTCCAGCTGGGTGTTGGGGGCTCCAGCTGGGTGTTGGGGGCTCCAGCTTTGCCCAGAAATGGAGATGTGGCGCTCTCTCCTATATAATGTTCCCACTAAAGGCTCGTGCCTATTGCCCTCACGGATACGGGTTACGGATACGTTAAGTTTGGTTAGATTGAGTTTAATTTGGTTTCATTATGTTATGTTAATATGGTGAATTATTATAAACAATTTGAAATATGGAATTAAATTCTTTGAGTATCCCCGAGAATATCATTTACAGAAAACCAAATTCGTCAGACAGGTTCAAAGAAAACGAGTTCAGGATATGCTTTTTATATTTTAAACCGAGATTTATAATGTAATAAAGTTATAACTAGAGAATATTCTCTGTTTAGGACAAATTTTCACTTGACAGTTTACAAGTAGACTATTATTGGAACTGTAATATAGTTTCAAACCATAACGGGTACATAGAAAACTATTCAGGTGGTCTGAGAAGCGGTTTGGCGTCTCTTTCTAGTGGAGTCTAGAACAGGCTGCTTGTTTGTGAACTGTAAAATGTTGTAATATCTGTTAAACTTTTGAATCACACTTCATGAACTATTTCATAGTTAATTTTTTTTGTTTAATCCTTTGAAATCCTGCTTTTATCCCAGGTTGTAAAGCCACGCAGGTCTGTGTTGTGTAGCGCATACGTTCAATGACTTTAAACGATGACTTCGTGCGACTGTTCTGTAGTATTTGGTCCGTAGAGTATTGTTGCCTTACGTATGTGACCCATAGGTCAGGCTGCGAGCAGCCGCGTCCAACAGCCTGGTTGACCAGTCCAGCAACCAGGAGGCCTGGTCGACGACCGGGCCGCGGGGACGCTAAGCCCCGAAATCACCTCAAGGTAACCTCAAGGTAGCCTCTGACCTTTAGTACTACTGTCCGTAGAGTTTTGTTGCCTCGAACCCTGCAGTAGAACTCTCCGTAGAGTTTTTAAAGTTTTCCTCTTCCGTGGAAGAATTCAAGACAGTGAGACACACGAGTATTCCAGCCTTAGCATTATACTATACCTACAATCATGCTGCAGCTATGAATATACCTGACCTATAACTACACTAGACTCACGTGTAGGCTCTCAGAGCCTACACGTAAGTGTAACTGTACACGTAAGTGTAAGTGTAAGCCTACACGTAAGCATGTAACACAGGCCTCATGAGGCTTGTGTTACATGCACCAACTCGCCCCAACTTAAGTTAGGCTGTGAACATTATGACCTGAGGAAAAAGTATTTACGAGGAGAAAGTGTCAAGCCTGTGTAAGTAAGTATATAGCACTTAGGAAGGGATATGAGAGCAAGGAGCTGGGATAGGATGGAGAATTATGCCCAACCACTTCGACCACCGGGATCAAGGGCCCACCTGCAAAAGAGCTTAGTCAAAGTGACTAGTTACGGACGCTTGTGAGGAATAGGTTTCTTTAATGGCCTATCATCGAGACGCTTATCTCAACATTCATTTCAGGTAATTTCCAGGACCTAGATTCAGGAAGCTCTGTGTATTTCTTCGTAAGTGGGTTTGCTACGAAGGTTCCTAAGTGCGCCCTAAGAAGATGCTTAGGTGCGATTCAGTAAGGTATACTTAGGAAGAAAATTGTTGGTTCACCTGCGTGCCGATAGAGGTCACTACTGTGTTTCGTTTGGCCAATCAGAGAGCAGCAACATTCTTCATATTGAAGATTTAGCGCTGGCTTATCGGAGCTCTACTGCCGCCTATTTACGTCGAATTTTCTTATAAAATTAGTATATTTCGAAGTAAAACAATGTTTTTTCAACTTCTACAGCCAGCACCGACATTGTAGTAAACAAATATGTTACATTTGTTGTTTACCTACGTAATTCTAAGAGATACTGTGTAGCTGTCCTTGTTGCTCGGAAGATGCGCTGACAATTATTGTATATATTTACTGAATTTACCCAAGGGCCACTAACTATCTAGTGGCCTCGAAGAGGACAGAAAGCCGGCGGCTTGTTAAAGGGCCCGCCAATTGTCTTAATGATATTTTTTAGCTGGAATTTGGCATTTACGGCTTCAGCGGGTAGGCGGTTCCATGGGTTTATAGCCCTCTTGGTGGAAAAAAAACATCTGTTTTCAGTCCTACTTGAGAGAACATACTCTCCAACACTATATCTGTGATTGTCCTGTTATCAGTGACTTCATACCAAATGGTATGAGGTATTTTGAGCTCTGTAATTACTTCATACACTCAGGAATATTGGAAGATATTCTTGTGCTGCACCCAGATTTTGCCAGTGGAGGCTAATAGATCAGCATTAAGTATTTTGTTCTCTCCTAATTCCATGTATGACTGGCCATCCTGTGAGGTGAGGATGTTGGGTGAGCTTGTAGCTGGTTTTTGACCTACACTGTGTGGTCCTTTATACAGAATAGGAAAGCAGCACATTGCTGTGTATACTTAAACATGTTTAAAAATACGTTGTTTAAGAGGAGTTTTGTAGAAACTGGTAAGAGTAATTATAATATAATGTTTCCATGATTCAGTGCTTACCTCTTGTGAAAATTGCTTAGAGTTGTTTAGTCAGAGTTGATTTGTTTTTTGTATTGAGGCTGGTATTTTCTAAATTGATTCCATGTACAGTATGTCTAACCATCCTGTGAGATGGGAGTATTAGATAAACTTATAGCTAGTTTTTTATCTACACTGTGTAATATTCCATATAGAATAGGGTAGCAGCACATTGCTGTGTATACCTAATCTTCTTAATAAAAAAAATCAGTAATAAAGATTTTAAATTATACTTTGTATTATTACAAATGCAGTACTGTATTATCCTTATTAAATCATGTTGACCATGGATCATTAAGATCTCATGTTGATATGTAATACAAGTCATATTTCTTTTGAACTGCTAATCTATGCTAATCATTCATTAAATTGTGCATTATGTCTCAATTTTTCACTTCCTTGGATATACTGTACAGTACAAAAAGATAGGATAAAAATAAACCAGTAATATTTCTTTCATTATATTTTTCATTTAAATAACTGCATCAATATTTTTACAGCTGACAGGATTTGTTTTACCATACAGGTGCATTATTTGTTAAAAAAAATTTGGTTTATTGTTACACACAATGGTGCTACATAGCCTTCCCAGCTTGGTGCCTTCTTTTAATACTTACTGATTAAAAAATAAATAATAAATACATTTTATTCAGGAAAAGTACATACAGTTGATTTACAAACATAATGTTGGATTTATAGACAGAGCTAGTACATACAATACCTAAAGCCACTAATACTCATAGCATTTCGGGCAAGGTGTGGGGGAAAAAACACAGACTAAAACTTAGTAATCGGGATTAGGTATAAATTGTGTTGAAAGAAGGAATAAAAAATACAAAAAGGGGGGGTTAGCATAGCATAACTTAGCAATTGCACATGTTGGTGAACAGCGTTGTTTAAAAAATAGCAAGACATGGGTTGACATTTAGGAGGTAAGTTAGGTTACATGGAGTTAATTAGGCAGTACTTGGTTTAACTCTTAAACTGGTTGAGAGAGGTACAGCCTTTGACATGATTCGGGAGGTCATTCCACATTCTGGGTCCCTTGATTTGTAGAGCACTTCTAGTTTGGTTACACACAGCCAAATTGAGTAACAGGAAGAGGTCTTGGACACAAATTTGTTCCATGCTAAATGTTGAGGAATCAGCTGAGTATTCCTCAAATAAAATAAGTTGCCTCAGCTTATAAGGTAAATAAAATAAGCATTTCTCAAATAAGTAGCTGCCTCACCTCACTGCCTTACTGCTACATAGCCTTCCCGGCATGGTGCCTTCTTTTGATAATTACTTGTTCCACACCCAAATTGTATAACAGGAAGAGGTTTTGGACCCCTACTTCCCTCTCTTTTTAATAATCTACAGTATATAGTCATAATTATAGCTTTAAGTATTCAATGAATAAAGTTTGTAACATTTTTACCCTTCTCCTTACCTAACATCATTTGTGCAGCATATTTTTATTTTATGTCTCACCCAGATTTAATTTCAAAATAAAACCAAACTAAATAAATTAGAAATGGGTATGTGTAGCTAAGGTACACCCTTACTACTAGGTGAACAGGGGCATTTGGTGATAGTAAATGATCCCATCAGGCAGGGCTCATCACCTTCTCTCATATTTCATGTTCACCAGTGTTTATTTACTTAATAACTACTGGTATAATATCTTGCTATTATAAAACTAATTCTACTATCATCAAACACATATTTACTTCAAGTTTCAAACAGAGAATGCATATATAACTAACACGAAGGATTCCTCTTCACTAGATTCACCAGCTATAATATTTTGGTCATGTTCCAATATCATAAATCGATCCCAGTGTTATGTAGTAGAGAAAAAATGACTTATATCCAGTTTACGTAAAGCTACGAGTGGTCGAAACCACTCTTAAATCCCGGAATGAACTTACGAAGGTTTTTCCACTTAGGGTAGTTAATTGAATACGGACGTAGCCGCCACGAAGGCGCTAAGACGGAATTCGTTCTTAGCTAAGAGGAAAAACCTTCGTAAGTACCTTCCTGAATCCGGCCCCTGTTCACTGTCATAGTGCTACGCCAATCAAGCGATTTTAATTGAAACCATTTGATCCCACTCGACTGTGAACTCCCTGCTGGCCTCTTGAGAGAAGCCTATGACTTAAAAAATACTTTAATCAATTGCGAACCCATTTTTTATATTTTCTAATATTCGCGTCTGTGCTTTAATAAAGATTAATATAATTAATAAGACAGAATAACAAGTCTTGGCGTTGAAATTTATACATAATATAACAAGTTGAGAGAATTTCCCAGATCTGGGCGTCGCCTAGTTATCTTCTCGACAATAGAAGCCGTAATTAACTTGCCTACAACGGCGGGATGAACTGTCACTCAAGCAGGGTTGTGCTGTGGAGATGGCCGGCTCAACTCCACTTTGTATCAATTAAACGGACTCGTAGTTCAACCTTGGTGACCTTTGGGTCTCGATACTCCTGTCAGGTATATCTCTTCACCGGCTGGGACTGATACGACGCCTGGTCCCCCTATTGCCTGGGGGGTCACAGGGAAGTTGATCGACTTTTTCGAGTTTGGTCTTTGGGTGGAGAGACGATGTCCGGCTCCAGGTGTGCCCTCGGGGCGTGGTGGGGCTCCAGGTGTGCCCTCGGGGCGTGGTGAGGCTCCAGGTATGCCCTCGGGGCGTGGTGGGGTCCAGGTGTGCCCTCGGGGCGTGGTGGGGCTCCAGGTGTGCCCTCGGGGCGTGGTAGGGCTCCAGGTGTGCCCTTGGGGCGTGGTGAGGCTCGAGGTGTGCCCTCGGGGCGTGGTGAGGCTCCAGGTGTGCCCTCGGGGCGTGGAGGGGCTCCAGGTGTGCCCTCGGGGCGTGGAGGGGCTCCAGGTGTGCCCTCGGAGCGTGGAGGGGCTCCAGGTGTGCCCTCGGGGCGTGGTGGGGCTCCAGGTGTGCCCTCGGGGCGTGGTGAGGCTCCAGGTGTGCCCTCGGGGCGTGGAGGGGCTCCAGGTGTGCCCTCGGGGCGTGGTGGGCAACTCGTTCTTGCTCTACCGGAGGTCATTGAAACGCATTTTTTTGCGATTTTTGTTTTGTTTTGCCCATTTGAGCTCGATTGTCTTCCTGCTGGTTCTTTTATGGGTAGGAGTCCGGCGCTCTCTTGCCCGGCGTGTTCCAGAGAGGTCAACATCTGCCTCTGCAGTTGTATTTACCTGCTGGAAGGCACAGTAGCTTTCCTGCGACAAGCGGCGTGTCTGATAGCCTCAACACTTTGAGCCTAACCCTTCAAAAGAACAGGGGAGGTACGCCTGATTCTCTCGCGGTCGTGGCGCTTAAATCAACAACGTATTAATTAAATTTGCGTTGATGTTTAATACACACACGTGCATGTTTATCTATAACATTCCAAATCTAAACAAAAAGTCTAAAAACTATATGTATTGAAAAACGGGTTTAGGCTGGAAAAATCTATTTCTGAAGGATCTCGACAAACACCATTTCTGACGATATTTACAGAATATTTGGTCATGGCTTTCTTCATTTTCAATACTGGTGGAAGTTTTTTGATTTCGCATATGTGGGAAAAATATTTTGTATTTGGCTTTATCTCTTGTATTGCTTTCTGTTCTAATTCCATTTCCTAAGACTCGTATGACCGCTTCAGCGTCTGCTCTATTGCATGTGGCAATAGAGACGGTTGCATGACAGAGAAAGCGACGTATGCAGGCGATGAGTCACAATAACGTGGCTAAAGTATGTTGACCAGACCACACACTAGAAGGTGAAGGGACGACGACGTTTCGGTCCGTCCTGGATCATTCACAAGTCGATCGACTTGAGAATGGTCCAGGACGGACCGAAACGTCGTCGTGCCTTCACCTTCTAGTGTGTGGTCTAGTCAAGCGACGTATACTTAAGAAACTACGAAGCCCCAGGTACCTATTTAATTGCTCGGTGAAACATAGGCATTAGGCGAGTGGTGCAGAACCGAGAAACCAAATAAACACGGGATTACAAGTCATCTTTTCAAAACATGTAGGACATTTCACAAACTAATTAGATTTTCTCTTAATCTTGAGAAATAAAAATCCCTTCAAAGCTGTAATTGGATAAAGTTGATTTCTAGAAGTTTCCCGCCAAAAAACTCCAACGTGGCATTCACTCTGATTTCAAAAAAAGGCGCCAAAAACAACGGCCATTGTGGGATCGGGCGGGTCACTTTAGTCATGGCGTCGCTTGTCTCTTATGAAACAAAAGGCGGTGGAAGTTGTCGTGTCACTGAGCGTCAAAACCTTCTCTAGCCCGGTACGTGACCAAGGGCGGGTCTGGTGAGGGCGAGAATAACATCTTCAAGAGTCAGGCCGCCCACTGGCTCCATACACCCGCCGCCCACTGGCTCCTTACACCCGCCGCCCACTGGCTCCTTACACCCGCCGCCCACTGGCTCCTTACACCCGCCGCCCACTGGCTCCTTACACCCGCCGCCCACTGGCTCCTTACACCCGCCGCCCACTGGCTCCCTCCAAAGACCAGATTCACGAAAGAACTTACGAACCTGTACATCTTTTCTCCATCTTTGGCGGCTTTGTTTACAATTATTAAACAGTTAATGAACTGCGAAGCACCAGGGGGCTGTTTATAACAATAACAACAGTTGACTGGGAAGTTTTCACGCTTGTAAACTGTTTAATAAATGTAACCAAAGCCGTCAAAGACTGAGGATAGATGTACACGTTCGTAAGTGCTTGCGTAACTGCTTTCGTGAATCTGTCCCCTGGCTGTTTATCGCGCTCTTCACAGAAACAGGGAAAACGTGGGCCTGGAAGAGGGAGAAGGGGGGGACATGTCTGTGTAAAGAAAAGGGTGTGGGTGATGGGCGGTAATGTAAACACTCTTAATACAGCCCTCAGCACGCTGAGAGGAAGGTGGACGAGTCATTAGGGCGATGGAGGGCTTCCTAACAACCGATGAGGTATGTCTCAAGTTTTTTTATGACAGTTGTGCTTTTAACAGTATTTTATTATTATTATTTTTTTTAACCTTTCATGTCCAGTGGGGAGTGAAGGTGTCTTTAGTTTTTATGTTCTTTTTCTTTCCTAATTTTTCGTTCTGTTGTTTGTCTCGTGAACACGTTTTTCTCCGTTTTTCTCCCCCGAGGAGAGAGCGAGACGGGGTCCAGGAACACAGGCTTCCTCCTTATTCTCCATTTCCCAACACTACTGCGCTTTCCCTCCCACGCTTGAACACCTTAGTTACGACCATCACCAGCAAGCCTAGTGTCCAGCAAGCCTAGTGTCCAGGAAGACTGGTGTCCAGGAAGCCTAGTGTCCAGGAAGACTGGTGTCCAGGGAGTTTAGTGTCCGGGAAGCCTAGTGTCCGGGAAGCCTAGTGTCCGGGAGGCCTTGTGTCCAGGAAGGCTAGTGTCCAGGAAGACTGGTGTCCAGGGAGTTTAGTGTCCGGGAAGCCTAGTGTCCGGGAAGCCTAGTGTCCGGGAAGCCTTGTGTCCAGGAAGGCTAGTGTCCAGGAAGCCTAGTGTCCAGAAAGCCTAGTGTCCAGGAAGTCTAGTGTCTAGAAGCCTGGTATCTAGGAAGCCTTGTGTCAAGGAAACCAAGTGTCCAGGAAGCCTAGTGTCCAGCAAGCCTAGTGTCCAGGAAGCCTAGTGTCCAGCAAGCCTAGTGTCCGGGAAGCCTAGTGTCCGGGAAGCCTAGTATCCAGGAAGCCTAGTGTCCAGGTTTCCAGGAGGAAACTAGGCTTGTGTAGAATAATCTTCTACACGTCATTTTCCATTTTAACCCCTGGCATAGCTTTTATTTTATCGACTGTAGTGCCAAAGCGGAGGAAGATGAGTGGGCAGAGTTTAGCACATCCTGACGCGCCATAAACACACGCCGCTGAGTCTATAAATGGCGGGAAAAAGCATCGAGTCATTCTTCTACAAAATTAATTGAGAATTCTCTGATGTAAACATTATCGACCCAAATTTTCCAAAGGAGTGGCGCCTAAACTTGCCATCACGATGCCTTTGTTTGGTGATCGCGGTTTTTTTTTTTAGATAGAAATGAAGGTTAAAAATGTCTTTTAAAATTTAATTATTATTTGAAGGATAATATCGAGGTGTGAACATTGTACTTAACCGTTGAGCTGCCAAAATGAAGGCCACGAAAGAATTTACGAACCTGTACATCTTTTCTCAATCTTTGGCGGCTTTGTTTACAATTATTAAACAGTTAATGAGCTCCGAAGCACCAGGAGGCTGTTTATAACAATAACAACAGTTGATTGGCAAGTTTTCATGCTTGTAAACTGTTTAATAAATATAACCAAAGCCGTCAAAGATTGAGGAAAGATGTACACGTTCGTAAGTGCTTGCTTAACTGCTTTCGTGAATCTGGCCCCTGGGATTGGTTAGATGAATTTCGTCTGGTCTGGCGTAGGGATGGGCGGTCTTAAGGATGTATGGGTGGTCTGATATAGAGATGGGCGGTGTACGGATGGATTGGGGGTGGATATCAGGGGGGCGGTGTGAGGGCGGGAGGAGTATAAGGGGCATGACTTGTCAGTCAGTATAAGGGAGAGTGACAACTGCCGCCCAACAGGCGTGGACAGCTGCGGAGCGTCACACCTGCCCTGGATTATTTTAAACTTGACCGGTGGCCTCCTCACCTGTTTCTCACGCACACACCTGTACTCGGCTAGTTGTGACTGCGGGAGTTGAGCTTCGGCTCTTTGGCCCCATCTCTCAACCATCGGTAGCTGTGAATGGAGTCAGCCTCCACCACATCACTTCCTAGTGCATTTCATCTGCTAACTACTTAGACATTGAAAAGGTTCTTTCTAATGGCTAAGTGGCTCATTTGCATATTCAGCTTCCACCTGTGTCCTCTCTCTCTCTCTCTCTCTCTCTCTCTCTCTCTCTCTCTCTCTCTCTCTCTCTCTCTCTCTCTCTCTCTCTCTCTCTCTCTCTCTCTCTCTCTCTCTCACGCTATTGTGATTTGTGTGTGTAATGAAGTAAGGGCGAAGAGGTAAAGTGGCCTGTTGACATAGCTCGAGTGCAGGGGGGAGTTGTGTAAATTCCTGGTTTGTGTCTCGGAGAGGCTGCAGGATCCAAGTAAATTCAGTAGAATATCTGGTTGTAATTCTTTTACCATGTCGTAGCCTGGTGGATAGCGCGCAGGACTCGTAATTCTGTGGCGCGGGTTCGATTCCCGCACGAGGCAGAAATAAATGGGCAAAGTTTCTTTCACCCTGAATGCCCCTGTTACCTAGCAGTAAAATAGGTACCTGGGTGTTAGTCAGCTGTCACGGGCTGCTTCCTGGGGGTGGAGGCTCTGGTCGAGGACCGGGCCGCGGGGACACTAAAGCCCCGAAATCATCTCAAGATAACCTCATCATCTCAAGATAGCGTCCTAATTGGCTGACGGTTATCTTGAGATGATTTCGGGGCTTTAGTGTCCCCGCGGCCCGGTCCTCGACCAGGCCTCCACCCCCCAGGAAGCAGCCCGTGACAGCTGACTAACACCCAGATACCTATTTTACTGCTAGGTAACAGGGGCATAGGGGGAAAGAAACTCTGCCCATTGTTTCTCGCTGGCGCCTGGGATCGAACCCAGGATCACAAGTCCAGCGTGCTGTCCGCTCGGCCGACCGAGGGCCTGGAACTAGCTGACTCATTTAAAACAGAAATAATTCTGTAAATAATATCAGCCAGAACTAATATTATCTGACGCGTTTTCAATTCCAGTGTCGACAAAGACAAAATGGGTAAATAAGTTGACATTCTGGCAAAATGTCGAAGTGAAAACACAAGATCAGTCGTAAAATGTCTCAAATAATTAAATCATTTAGTTCTTAATTGTCAGTTGAATCGGCGCGGATACACATCATGGAGTAACTTTTTGTATGTAATTCTTGAAGACGGAGGCGGAACTGACGTGCGTCCGTCCACTTCCCGGTTCAGGCACACACTGACTGGACGGACAGAGAGCAACGCCCCTTGCTTGCTGGGGGGTGAGGTGAGGGAGGGCTTCAGGGGGTGAGGGAGGGCTTCAGGGGTGAGGGAGGGCTTCAGGGGTGTAGAGAGGGGGCTTCAGGGGTGAGGGAGGGCTTCAGGGGGTGAGGGAGGGCTTCAGGGGGTGAGGGAGGGCTTCAGGGGTGAGGGAGGGCTTCAGGGGTGTAGAGAGGGGGCTTCAGGGGTGAGGGAGGGCTTCAGGGGGTGAGGGAGGGCTTCAGGGGGTGAGGGAGGGCTTCAGGGGTGAGGGAGGGCTTCAGGGGTGAGGGAGGGCTTCAGGGGTGAGGGAGGGCTTCAGGGGTGAGGGAGGGCTTCAGGGGTGTAGAGAGGGGGCTTCAGGGGTGAGGGAGGGCTTCAGGGGTGAGGGAGGGCTTCAGGGGTGTAGAGAGGGAGCTTCAGGGGAGAAGGAGGGCTTTAGGGGTGTAGAGAGGGGGCTTCAGAAGTGAGGGAGGGCTTTAGGGGTGAGGGAGGGCTTTAGGGGTGTAGAGAGGGGGCTTCAGAAGTGAGGGAGGGCTTTAGGGGTGAGGGAGGGCTTTAGGGGTGTAGAGAGGGGGCTTCAGAAGTGAGGGAGGGCTTTAGGGGTGAGGGAAGGCTTCAGGGGTGTAGAGAGGGGGCTTCAAGGGTGTAGAGAGGGGGGATTCAGGGGTTGAAAGTAGATGGAGAAGCTTCAAAAGTTGAGAAAGGGGAGTGGGTGGAGGTCTCCTACTCTTTAAGATTTACCTGCTGTAATGTATATCATTCCAAACCTGTACTCGTGGCAATGTGCAAATCTGCATCTTGTAATTCAAGTCATTGAGGAGCGGAGTGAACAATGGTCCTTGAATCACTTTTAGTGATGACCATTTGGTTGTCGGGTGAATACATAACGTCAAATCACTTTTAAACTCATATTAACGATTGACTGTTGCTTGAACAATTACTTCAAGTTTCTGAAATTTATTGTAAACTAATTGGCTGTACGACCCAGAAGGCGCGGGACTTGGGTACTAAATATTGGAGTCTGCGATCAATAGCCTCTTAAGAGAAGCCGTTCCTAAGCTATTTAGGATTGAAGATCCCGCACTGGATCCAGCCCGTCTGGGGTTCGCTAACGTCCAGAAAACGGTCAATTTAAAGTAGTCTCTCCTAACCTGCCAGAGGACCCACAACAGAAAACGGGACAGTACGTCACTTTCGCCAGTCGCTTCCATTGTCTAGTACGACGATTTTTGGGTCTTATGTGACGCATACGTGCGAAAAGCGACGTTCTTGGTAGGAGGACAGGTTGTAGGAGGACAGGTTGTAGGAGGGCAGGTTGTAGGAGGACAGGTTGTAGGAGGACAGGTTGTAGGAGGGCAGGTTGTAGGAGGACAGGTTGTAGGAGGACAGGTTGTAGGAGGACAGGTTATAGGAGGACAGGCTGTAGGAGGACAGGTTGTAGGAGGACAGGTTGTAAGAGGACAGGTTGTAGGAGGACAGGTTGTAGGAGGACAGGTTGTAGGAGGACAGGTTGTAAGAGGACAGGCTGTAGGAGGACAGGTTGTAAGAGGACAGGTTGTAGGAGGACAGGCTGTAGGAGGACAGGTTGTAGGAGGACAGGCTGTAAGAGGACAGGCTGCAGAAGGACAGGTTGTAGGAGGACAAGTTGTAGGAGGACAGGTCGTAGGAGGACGGGCTATAGGAGGACAGGCTGTAGGAGGACAGGTTGCCGGAATACCCAATATGTCCCCATACACACTTCACCAGATCGTCAAAATCACCACCACCATACCAGAATAACTCCAAAACATGTCAATAACTTGATTTTACTCCACATATAGATAGTTAAAACCAAACCAACTGAAACAAAAAATACAAAATTTGTCGTATAGGAAAAACAGCAAATCACAGAACCATAAACGAATTACGATTAATGATATATTCGCTATTGCTGTACGATTAAAACGACTCCTATACCTCCTTCCCTTCATTAGTGGATTCCCATACCCCCTAAGAGGTATGGGAACCCCCCACAGCACAGTCTTAGAACCTGGTTCACTTCAGTCTGCCATCAACAATAAGAGGAACGTGAAGTTTATCCCTTAAATCTTGGGAGTGCTCACGGAGCCTAGCGGAGCGGAACTGATGCACACTTCACGCGGGAAAAATTCACTCGCATTTTTCTAGACAAAGTTCAAGCAAGTCAGAATAAACTGGGAAACGGCACAAGAGTTATAGTGCATTGTGGTCACGTTGCTTAAACACACACCAGAGTTTCCAGACTGAGCGTGGTGTGTGTGGGTACATCCTCGGTATTAGCGGAAGCCTAGCCTGCCTTTGTGTAGGCTTGGGGGGAGATGTTGAGTTGCTTTTAGCATAGAAGTAGTAAGGTAGCTTGGCCTTGTTAAGCTAATGAGCTTGTTAGCTGGATCATACGTGAATACCTGATTAGCCAGGCTGTGATTCATACGTCAGGCTGCGAGCAGCCGCGTACTCGCCTAGTTGTGCTTTGGCTCTTTGGTCCTGTCTCTTAACTGTTAATCAACTGGTGTACAGGTTCCTGAGCCTATTGGGCTCTATCATATCTACACTTGAAACTGTGTATGGAGTCAGCCTCCACCACATCACTGCCTAATGCATTCCACCTGTTAACTACTCTGACACTGAAAAAGTTCTTTTTAATATGTCAGTGACTCATTTGGGTACTCAGCTTCCAGCTGTGTGTCCTTGTGCGTGTACTGCCCGTCTTAAATCATCTATCATTGTTTACCCTGTCAATTCCCCTGAGAATTTTGTATGTGGTGATCATGTTTCCCCGCGCTCTTCTGTCTTCCAGCGACGTGAGGTGCAATTCCCGCAGCCTTTCCTCGTAACTCATGCCTCTTAGTTCTGGGACTAGCCTAGTGGCATACCTCTGAACTTTTTCCAGCTTCGTCTTGTGCTTGACAAGGTGCGGGCTTCATGCTGGGGCCGCATACTCCAGGATTGGTCTCACATACGTGGTATACAAGGTTCTGAAAGATTCCTTACACAGGTTTCTGAAGGCAGTTCTGATGTTAGCCAACCTCGCATACGACGCTGATGATATTATTTTGATGTGGGCTTCAGGAGACAGGTTTGGCATGATATCAACTCCAAGATCTTTCTCTCTGTCCGTTTCATGAAGGACTCCAACAGCCTGGTTGACCAGACGACCAACCGGGAGGCCAGATCGGAGACCGGGCCGTGGAGGCTGTTGATCCCCGAAAGCTACACAAGATAAGACACACAGTAGGAAGCCAGTTAGTACCTAAAAACACAGCTGCCTCGTTGTTAAACTCTAAAGTTACATCTCCCAACACATTAGTCAAGTGACGCCAGTAGCAACCCGCCAGTTATACAAGTGCAAAGTCAGACCACTAGCCCGGCCTTCATTAAGTCAGTAACGTCTTAGTTTCCACCCTGGGAGGAGGAGGGTGCGTGTTGGCCGTCTCCAAGGACGAGCTATTGCCAGCTCCCTTACACAGGTTACGCTACAAATTCAATACGCCATCCATCCCCCTGGTGGGAGTTATCTGAGCGGGCGCCCAACCCGCCGGCCGCGGACACTGCCTCTATCAGGACCCTGGCCATCTGTATGTCTCCACTCCCAGGCTCGTGGGTTATCAAGTAGGGTGTTGCTTCCCTCTCCCTCTCTCTCCCTCTCTCTCTCCCTCTCTCTCCCTCTCTCTCTCTCCCTCTCTACCCCTCTCTATCCCTCTGTAACCCTTTCTAACCCTCTCTCTCTCTCCCTCTCTACCCTCTCTCTCTCCCTCTCTCTCCCTCTCTCTCTCTCACTCTCTCTCCTTCTCCCTCTCTCTCTCTCTCCCTCTTTAACCCTCTCTACCCCTCTCTCTCCCTCTCTACCCCTCTCTCTCCCTCTCTACCCCCTCTCTCTCCCTCTCTACCTCTCTACCCCTCTCTCTCCCTCTCTCTCTCTCTCTCTACCCCTCTCTCTCCCTCTCTACCCCTCTCTCTCCCTCTCTACCCCTCTCTCTCTCCCTCTCTCTCTCTCTCTACCCCTCTCTCTCTCTCTCTACCCCTCTCTCTCCCTCTCTACCCCTCTCTCTCCCTCTCTACCCCTCTCTCTCCCTCTCTACCCCTCTCTCTCCCTCTCTACCCCTCTCTCTCCCTCTCTCTCTCTCTCTACCCCTCTCTCTCTCTCTCTACCCCTCTCTCTCTCTCTCTACCCCTCTCTCTCCCTCTCTACCCCTCTCTCTCCCTCTCTCTCTCTCTCTCTCTCTCTACCCCTCTCTCTCTCTCTCTACCCCTCTCTCTCCCTCTCTACCCCTCTCTCTCCCTCTCTCTCTCTCTCTACCCCTCTCTCTCTCTCTACCCCTCTCTCTCTCTCTCTACCCCTCTCTCTCCCTCTCTACCCCTCTCTCTATCCCCTCTCTACCCCTCTCCATCCCTCCTGCCACTTGACTATTCAGTGCAGGTCAATACATCTTTGCATGTTGATCAAATAGTAAGACCTCCTCCTCCTCCATGTATCCAGGTGTACTAACCCCTTCAACCCGGATCACTGACGGCTCTATCATGGTGTTCTCCTGGTAATATATTCACACATTATGCACTGTATAATCAACATTAATTAGGGGGACATATTCATTCAAATTTGAAAGCAATTGAGAAACATTTACGAGACTATGCAGATAATTTGAATATATATATATATATATATATATATATATATATATATATATATATATATATATATATATATATATATATATATATATATATATATATATATATATCCTACTGAGGTTTCTCTGGAACACAACGACCCTAGCCTCCTCTCGGGTAGTAACCGGGTCCCCAATTACTGCTGGGTGAACAGGGGCTAACAGTTATAGATTGGTGTCTACTAAATCCTTCCTGGGCCCAGGGTCCAGATTCACGAAGCAGTTACGCAAGTATTTACGAACCTGACCATCTTTTCTCAATCTTTGGCGGCTTTGTTTACAATTATTAAACAGTTAATGAGCTCCGAAGCACCAGGAGGCTGTTTATAACAATAACAACAGTTGATTGGCAAGTTTTCATGCTTGTAAACTGTTTAATAAATGTAACCAAAGCCGTCAAAGATTGAGGAAAGATGTACACGTTTCGTAAGTACTTGCGTAACTGCTTCGTGAATCTGGCCCCAGGTCCGTAAGTGCTTGAGTAACTGCTTCGTGAATCTGGCCCCAGGTCCGTAAGTGCTTGAGTAACTCCTTCGTGAATCTGGCCCCAGGTCCGTAAGTGCTTGAGTAACTGCTTCGTGAATCTGGCCCCTGGTCCGTAAGTGCTTGCGTAACTGCTTCGTGAATCTGGTCCAGGTCCGGGTTTGGGGAGTAGAACAACTCCCAGAACCCCATCAAGGTACATTCCAGGTACCATTGTCTCTGGCCAGGCCCTATTGGTCGGTGGTTTGGTCAACCAGGCTGTTAGACGTCGCTGTTTGTAGCCTGCCGCGTGCATCACAGCCCGGTTGATCAGATATCCTTTGGAAGGTGAGGTAATTATCAGGAGGAATCACTAAGCCATTACGACTAGATAGCGTTTGAAAGGAATGTGAGGATAAGGATTTAGGATCGGACGGAGGGAAGGAATGGTGCCCAACCGCTTGGTGGACGGTCGGGGATTGAACGCCGACCTGCATGAAGCGAGACCGTCGCTCTACCGTTCAGTCCATTATTGACTGTATATTTTAGAAGTGTCTGTTGAGTTCTGTTTTGAACACCGTGAGACGTCGGCTAATTATTCTCCTTATGTGTAGAGGGAGAGGTGGTGGGCCAGCAGGAGAGGTGGTGGGCCAGGAGGAGAGGTGGTGGGCCATCAGGAGAGGTGGTGGGCCAGCAGGAGAAGTGGTGGGCCAGCAGGAGAAGTGGTGGGCCAGCAGGAGAAGTGGTGGGCCAGCAGGAGAAGTGGTGGGCCAGCAGGAGAGGTGGTGGGCCACAGAAGAGGTGGTGGGCCAGCAGGAGAGGTGGTGGGCCAGGAGGAGAGGTGGTGGGTCAGGAGGAGAGGTGGTGGGTCAGCAGGAGAGGTGGTGGGCCAGGAGGAGAGGTGGTGGGTCAGGAGGAGAGGTGGTGGGCCAGCAGGAGAGGTGGTGGGCCAGGAGGAGAGGTGGTGGGCCAGCAGG
This sequence comes from Procambarus clarkii, assembly GCF_040958095.1. Classification (NCBI taxonomy): domain Eukaryota; kingdom Metazoa; phylum Arthropoda; class Malacostraca; order Decapoda; family Cambaridae; genus Procambarus; species Procambarus clarkii. The sequence goes on from NC_091185.1 coordinate 30,342,061, forward strand.
AGAGGTGGTGGGCCAGCAGGAGAGGTGGTGGGCCATCAGGAGAAGTGGTGGGCCATCAGGAGAGGTGGTGGGCCAGCAGGAGAGGTGGTGGGCCAGCAGGAGAAGTGGTGGGCCATCAGGAGAGGTGGTGGGCCAGCAGGAGAGGTGGTGGGCCAGCAGGAGAAGTGGTGGGCCATCAGGAGAGGTGGTGGGCCATCAGGAGAGGTGGTGGGCCAGCAGGAGAAGTGGTGGGCCAGCAGGAGAGGTGGTGGGCCATCAGGAGAGGTGGTGGGCCAGCAGGAGAAGTGGTGGGCCATCAGGAGAGGTGGTGGGCCAGCAGGAGAGGTGGTGGGCCAGGAGGAGAGGTGGTGGGCCATCAGGAGAGGTGGTGGGCCATCAGGAGAGGTGGTGGGCCAGCAGGAGAAGTGGTGGGCCATCAGGAGAGGTGGTGGGCCAGCAGGAGAGGTGGTGGGCCAGCAGGAGAGGTGGTGGGCCATCAGGAGAGGTGGTGGGCCATCAGGAGAGGTGGTGGGCCAGCAGGAGAGGTGGTGGGCCAGCAGGAGAAGTGGTGGGCCAGCAGGAGAGGTGGTGGGCCACAGAAGAGGTGGTGGGCCAGGAGGAGAGGTGGTGGGCCATCAGGAGAGGTGGTGGGCCATCAGGAGAGGTGGTGGGCCATCAGGAGAGGTGGTGGGCCAGCAGGAGAGGTGGTGGGCCATCAGGAGAGGTGGTGGGCCAGCAGGAGAGGTGGTGGACCAGCAGGAGAGGTGGTGGGTCAGCAGGAGAGGTGGTGGGCCATCAGGAGAGGTGGTGGGCCAGCAGGAGAGGTGGTGGGCCAGCAGGAGAGGTGGTGGACCATCAGGAGAGGTGGTGGGCCAGCAGGAGAGGTGGTGGGCCAGCAGGAGAGGTGGTGGGCCATCAGGAGAGGTGGTGGGCCAGCAGGAGAGGTGGTGGGCCAGCAGGAGAGGTGGTGGGCCAGCAGGAGAGGTGGTGGGCCAGCAGGAGAGGTGGTGGGCCAGCAGGAGAGGTGGTGGGCCACAGGAGAGGTGGTGGGCCATCAGGAGAGGTGGTGGGCCAGCAGGAGAGGTGGTGGGTCAGCAGGAGAGGTGGTGGGCCAGCAGGAGAGGTGGTGGGCCAGCAGGAGAAGTGGTGGGCCAGCAGGAGAAGTGGTGGGCCAGCAGGAGAGGTGGTGGGCCAGCAGGAGAGGTGGTGGGCCAGCAGGAGAGGAGGTGGGCCAGCAGGAGAGGTGGTGGGCCAGCAGGAGAGGAGGTGGGCCAGCAGACGCGCTTGGGTTATCTTGAGATGATTTCGGGGCTTTAGTGTCCCCGCGGCCCGGTCCTTGACCAGGCCTCCACCCCCAGGTAGCAGCCCGTGACAGCTGACTAACACCCAGGTACCTATTTTACTGCAAGGTAACAGGGGCATAGGGTGAAAGAAACTGCCCATTGTTTCTCGCCGGCGCCTGGGATCGAACCCGGGACCACAAGATCACAAGTCCAGTGTGCTGTCCGGTCGGCCGACCGGCTCCCTCTTTTCTTCCCCATTTTCAACAATTCCCTTTTTTGCGCGGGAAAACTCATGCGGCCAGTAACGACGCATGCGCAGATGCTCCCTCGTCGACATGTCGGACATCAGTTAACAAAGCGACGTCTGCAAGTCACCACACGGTCGATATTTGCACCCAAACATCGTGTTAAACTCGTACTTATAGTCTGAGATAATAAAATCTCTTATCACCCAAAGACTAAAGGCATTGTTGAAGACCGTCTCGATACCATCGCTGCCACAAACATTTCTAACGCTGGGGAGTATAGGAGCGATGGTATCAGCTCGGCAAGGGGTCCAACTCTACCCTGAGACCTTATACACCCTCTCTGAATGCCTTCTGGAGCTCCAGAAAGCGATTTTCGTGATACTTTGATGTTTTTTTATTCTCTTTCCGCCGTCATCAAGAGTGGAGGTACTGTCAGTTTTGGGGATTCGGGGAATTTTGCGATTGAAGATAAATTGTTTTCCGTTTTCAGTGGATAGTTTTGAATCGCAAACACCGTATTTGCTACCTTTTTTTGGATAAAGTGTTTATAAGTTTGACGAGATAGCATTTAAGTTGACGTAATAAAAGTCGCATTTTGACGTATACTCTACCTAAGGCCAAAAATTGTCGTCCTAGAAAATGGTAGCGACTTGCGGTAAGTGACGTACTTTCCCGTTTTCTGTTTTGGGTCCTCTGGTAAGTGAGGATAAGGGGCACATTAGTACGACAGTTTCTTGACGCTGGGAAGACCTTAGGAGGACAGATTGATTTACGCAATACATACACGTTAAGAGATATTAAGTTAACCAGAAAGTTCTCTCAGGCAGCGAACTCGACATTTGCCAGAGCACTTTCTTGTACTTCGCTGAGGACAAAGAAAGTTCCCCAAAAGTTTCTCCCCAGCAAATAGCTTGTTTAAGTCTCCAGCGAGCTATTGACTTCTAGTAGAAGTCTCCAGCGAGCTATTGACTTCTAGTTGAAGTCTCCAGCGAGCTATTGACTTCTAGTTGAAGTCTCCAGTGAGCTATTGACTTCTAGTTGAAGTCTCCAGTGAGCTATTGACTTCTAGTTGAAGTCTCCAGCGAGCTATTGACTTCTAGTTGAAGTCTCCAGTGAGCTATTGACTTCTAGTTGAAGTCTCCAGCGAGCTATTGACTTCTAGTTGAAGTCTCCAGCGAGCTATTGACTTCTAGCAGGTCCAGTTGAGATAAATAAGAATTTAGCAGAGTTTGTTTTACCTGATGCCTCTGTTCACCTATCAGTAAATAGGTGTCTGGGAGTTCAACAATTATTGCTGTTTGCACCCAGGAATATGTGTGTGTGTGTGTGTGTGTGTGTGTGTGTGTGTGTGTGTGTGTGTGTGTGTGTGTGTGTGTGTGTGTGTGTGTGTGTGTGTGTGTGTGTACTCACCTATTTGTGCTTGCAGGATCGAGCATTGACTCTTGGATCCCGCCTTTCGAGCTTCGGTTGTTTACAGCAATGACTCCTGTCCCATTTCCCTATCATACCTGGTTTTAAAAGTATGAATAGTATTTGCTTCCACAACCTGTTCCCCAAGTGCATTCCATTTTTCCACTACTCTCACGCTAAAAGAAAACTTCCTAACATCTCTGTGACTCATCTGAGTTTCCAGTTTCCACCCATGTCCCCTCGTTCTGTTATTATTACGTGTGAACATTTCATCTATTTCCACTTTGTCAATTCCCCTGAGTATTTTATATGTCCCTATCATATCTCCTCTCTCCCTTCTTTTCTCTAGTGTCGTAAGGTTCAGTTCCTTCAGACGCTCTTCATATCCCATCCCTCGTAACTCTGGGACAAGCCTCGTCGCAAACCTCTGAACCTTCTCCAGTTTCTTTATGTGTTTCTTCAGGTGGGGGCTCCATGATGTGTATGTGTGTGTGTGTGTGTGTGTGTGTGTGTGTGTGTGTGTGTGTGTGTGTGTGTGTGTGTGTGTGAGAAATATATAGTAGATATGATAGAGAAAAATAGGTCGGAAGTCGGTAGAGAAACGGCGGATAGAAAGGCGGGGACCTAAGAGCTAAGAGCTCGATCCCGCAAGCACACGTAGGTAATACGCACTTATAGGCCTATATCCATAAATTCGTAGGCCTATTCACCCTCATAGGCTTATACACACACCCATATGCACGATAACATCTTAGTTAATGTCATGGTTAATGCAAATTTAATCTGGTAACATTTGTCTTGTGCCACATCTGTCACCAGACGTGCCTCCTACACACACCTGCCTTCCCCACCACACACACACACCTGCCTCCCAGCTAAGGTAGAGTAACGTATACATGTGGCTTGAGCACTGTCTCTCTCTCTCTCTCTCTCTCTCTCTCTCTCTCTCTCTCTCTCTCTCTCTCTCTCTCTCTCTCTCTCTCTCTCTCTCTCTCTCTCTCTCTCTCTCTCACGTCAAGCGTTGTCCCTCACTCTTATCTGAGCATCTTCCCAGACACCCCAAGACCCACACACAGGTAAGGAGAGGTGTGAGTACTCACCTGGATACACTCACCTAGTTGTCCTTGCGGGGGTTGAGCTCTGGCTCTTTGGTTCCGCCTCTCAACCGTCAATCAACTGGTGTACAGGTTCCTGAGCCTACTGGACTCTATCATATCTACATTAGAAACTGTGTATGGAGTCAGCCTCCACTCACCTGGACACACTCACCTAGATGTGTATACCTAGAGAGGGTTTCGGGAGGTCTTCTACTCCCAAAGCTCGACTTGTGATAACTTGGTCCACCAGGCTGTTGCTTGAAGCGGCCCGCACGCCCACATATCCACTACAGCCTGGTTGATCCGGTACTTCTTGCAAGAACGTATCCAAGTGCTTCTTGAATACATCCACCTTCGTTCATGTACGTGCAGGGTCGAGCAAGAGCTAGAGCTCAACCCCCGCAAGCACAATTAGGTGAGTACAATTAGGTGAGTACTCTCTCTCTCTCTCTCTCTCTCTCTCTCTCTCTCTCTCTCTCTCTCTCTCTCTCTCTCTCTCTCTCTCTCTCTCTCTCTCTCTCTCTCTCTCTCTATCATTTATCTTAACGATCTAACTACCAAGGTTGAATCCTAGATGTCGATGTTTGCAGACGATGCAAAAAATGATAAGAGTCAAGACAGATGCGTATGGTAAGAGTCTCCAAAATAACTTGGAGAAGCTACAGAACTGACCTGAGAAATGGCTGCCAGAGTTCAACACGAGCAAGTGTAAGGTGATGACAATGGGAACAGGAGACCAGCAGGACGTTCCAACGCCCTGTAATGACATAATGTTTATGAAATGTGTGTGTGTATAACTTGTATAATGTATGCATCATCTTTAGTGAATAATACAGTATTTTAATTTTAATTTTATTTCTTCACTGACAGTTTACGGCAACGGGGGTAGAGAGAGATGCCAAGTGTCGCAAGAGTTCCGACTGTTTCATGGTGAGTAACTGTATTCACCTAGTTGTATTCACCTAGTTGTATTCACCTAGTTGTATTCACCTAGCTGTATTCACCTAGTTGTATTCACCTAGTTGTATTCACCTAGTTGTTTTTGCGGGGGTTGAGCTCTGCTCTTTCGGCCCGCCTCTCAACTGTCAATCAACAGGTGTACAGGTTCCTGAGTCTATCGGGCTCTATCATATCTACACTTGAAACTGTGTATGGAGTCAGCCTCCACCACATCACTTCCTAATGCATTCCATTTGTCAACCACTCTGACACTAAAAAAGTTCTTTCTAATATCTCTGTGGCTCATTTGGGCACTCAGTTTCCACCTGTGTCCCCTAGTGCGTGTGCCCCTTGTGTTAAACAGCCTGTCTTTATCTACCCTGTCGATTCCCTTGAGGATCTTGAATGTGGTGATCATGTCCCGCCTAACTCTTCTGTCTTCCAACGAAGTGAGGTTTAATTCCCGTAGTCTCTCCTCGTAGCTCATACCTCTCAGCTCGGGTACTAGTCTGGTGGCAAACCTTTGAACCTTTTCCATTTTAGTCTTATGCTTGTCTAGATATGGACTCCATGCTGGAGCCGCATACTCCAGGATTGGTCTGACATATGTGGTATATAATGTTCTGAAAGATTCCTTACACAAGTTTCTAAAGGCCGTTCTTATGTTAGCCAACCTGGCATATGCTGCTGCTGTTATCCTCTTGATATGAGCATCAGGGGACAGGTCTGGCGTGATATAAACCCCCAGGTCTTTCTCTCTCTCGGACTCTTGAAGTATTTCATCTCCCAAGTGATACCTTGTATCTGGTCTCCTGCTTCCTACCCCTATCTTCATTACATTACATTTGCTTGGATTAAACTCTAACAGCCATTTGTTCGACCATTCCTGCAGCTTGTCCAGGTCTTCTTGAAGCCTCAAGCTGTCCTCCTCTGTATGTGTGTATGTGTGTATGTGTGTAATTACCTAAGTGTAGTTACAGGATGAGAGCTACGCTCGTGGTGTCCCGTCTTCCCAGCACTCTTTGTCATATAACGCTTTGAAACTACTGAGGGTCTTGGCCTCCACCACCTTCTCACTTAACTTATTCCAACCGTCTACCACTCTATTTGCGAAGGTGAATTTTCTTATATTTCTTCGGCATCTGTGTTTAGCTAGTTTAAATCTATGACCTCTTGTTCTTGAAATTCCAGGTCTCAGGAAGTCTTCCCTGTCAATTTTATCAATTCCTGTTACTATTTTGTATGTAGTGATCATATCACCTCTTTTTCTTCTGTCTTCTAGTTTTGGCATATTTAATGCTTCTAACCTCTCCTCGTAGCTCTTGCCCTTCAGTTCTGGGAGCCACTTAGTAGCATGTCTATGCACCTTTTCCAGTTTGTTGATGTGCTTCTTAAGATATGGGCACCACACAACAGCTGCATATTCTAGCTTTGGCCTAACAAAAGTCATGAACAATTTCTTTAGTATATCGCCATCCATGTATTTAAATGCAATTCTGAAGTTAGAAAGCATAGCATAGGCTCCTTGCACAATATTCTTTATGTGGTCCTCAGGTGATAGTTTTCTATCTAGAACCACTCCTAGATCTCTTTCTTTATCAGAATTCTTTAAAGATTTCTCACATAATATATAGGTTGTGTGGGGTCTATGTTCTCCTATTCCACATTCCATAACATGACATTTATTAACATTAAATTCCATTTGCCAAGTGGTGCTCCATATACTTATTTTGTCCAGGTCTTCTTGAAGGGCATGACAGTCATCTAAATTTCTTATCCTTCCTATTATCTTAGCATCATCAGCAAACATGTTCATATAATTCTGTATACCAACTGGTAGATCATTTATGTACACAATAAACATCACTGGTGCAAGAACTGAACCCTGTGGTACTCCACTTGTGACATTTCTCCATTCTGATACATTGCCTCTGATTACTGCCCTCATTTTTCTATCAGTCAGAAAATTTTTCATCCATGATAGTGTGTGTGTGTGTGTGTGGGTGTGTGGGTGGGTGTGGAGGTATATATATATATATATATATATATATATATATATATATATATATATATATATATATATATATATATATATATATATATATATATATATATATATGGGGGTATCACCTTTGGTTGCGTTTGTAGGGACCCTCGGCCTCGAAGAAGACGATATGCAGCATCCGGGGGAGCCTTGAGGGACACCCTCGTGCACTCACATATTGTCTCCTACAACTCACTATATTTTGTGTATTTTGTCATTTTATTTTATTTACAATGTCATTACACAAAAAGGGTTACAACAATGATCACATGCAGGGTACAAGGCTACATGTCACAAGTTGTACAGCTCCTCCAGCTCCTCAGATGGCGGGCAGGAACCGTGGATGCAGTGAACATTTCCTCTCTGTATCGCCACACTAAGGCGCTGAAAGAGAAAACTGGCAGCTCTAGGGTCTCTAGTGATTTCAGTTAGCTTGGACCCCAACTCCTTCAAAAAAACTAGCAGCACTTTTACCCCAGGCACCAAGTGTCTCTGAGGCAATGGGGACAAAATTGTAGTGGTGATGCAAATCTCTCTAGCTATATAGAGATGTAGGCCCGCCCCTATTGTAGTCCCGACACAGGATGTAGTGTACAGTGGGATGCCATAAAATATACTAGATAAACACCTCGACAAGAATTATTTTGGCAATAGGATTAAGAGTGAAGGAATGAGGTTAGACTCCATAGCTGCTTCACTGGCAGTCGGGGGCTGTTCTGAGGCCAGTCCCTCCATGACCAGTTGGTCTTAATATGACCACAGGCAAGGATAGATGGAATAGATTGGATAGAACCAATCTCCCCCAGACCAGTTGGTCTAGGTAGAACGGGAGACACGAAGACATCTCAGTTAGGAAGAGTCACGAACCTGGTCAAGACGGGTAATCCCGCACCTTTAAGGACTTAAAACTGGAATTCAGTTTTTAACAAAAGGTGCATTTGATTTAAGATCTAAACCGCCCAAATGGTACCACTAATATGGTAGATAATCCTCCCGTAATCCGCCTCTCTGCGGCTTTCCTCGGCCTGCTCAGGCTATGCCAGGAGCCGCGTCAATGATTGGTTATGACATTAATCCGACAGGGAATAGCAAGGAGGGGGGGGGGAGGGAATACGAGAAAGCATGCTAAAGTGCTCCCAATGGGTGTGTGTAGCCCACAGAAACTCCTTCCTCATTCCACGGCTTGGACACGGGGGAGATACCAGGTGCTCTTAAAGCAGCAGACATTGCCCCTCTACACAAGGGAGGGAGCAAAGCATTGGCAAAGAATCATAGACCAGTTGCACTAACGTCCCACATAATAAAAGTATTTGAGATAGTGATCAGGAGTCAGGTCACTAGTTTCATGGAGACCAATGACCTCCACAACCCAGGCCAACATGGATTTCGAGCGGGAAGATCGTGCCTCTCACAGCTACTTGAGCACTACGACAAAGTCACTGAGGCATTAGAAGAAAAACAGAATGCAGATTTTGTATACACAGACTTTACAAAGGCATTCAATAAATGTGACCATGGAGTGATAGCACACAAAATGAGGTCAATGGGAATGACCGGTAAAGTAGGACGCTGGATACTCAGTTTTCTGTCGAACAGAACACAAAGAGTAACAATCAATCATATAAAATCGAGTCCGAGCGCAGTTAAAAGCTCTGTACCTCAGGGTACACTCCTTGCACCGCTGCTTTTCCTTATTCTCATATCAAATATAGACAAAAATACAAGTCACAGTTTCGTGTCATCCTTTCCAGATGACACAAAAATCAACATGAAAATTACCTCGGCTGAAGACATTGAAAAACTTAAAGCAGATATTAAGAAAGTTTTCGACTGGGCAACAGAAAATAACATGATGTTTAACAGCGATAAATTCCAGGTACTCAGATACGGTAAAAATGAGGACCTTAAACATAATACAGAGTACAAAACACAATCAAATCTGCCCATAGTAGGAAAACAGCATGTAAAGGATTTGGAAATAATGATGGGAACATAACCAAGCAAGTATTGCGTCAGCCAGAAAAAGTGATAGGATGGATTACGAGAACTTTCAAATCCAGGGATCCCATCACAATGGTTGTACTCTTCAAATCACTTGTGCTGTCCCGAATTGAGTACTGCTCAGTACTCACTTTCCCCTTCAGAGCAGGAGAGATTGCTGAAATAGAGGGAATACAGAGAACATATACGGCACGCATAGACGAGATAAAGCACCTAAATTATTGGAATCGTCTCAAAGCCCTCCAAATGTACTCACTAGAAAGGAGACGAGAGAGATATCAAATGATATACACATGGAAAATACTGGAGGGCCAAGTACCAAATCTACACAGTAAAATAACAACGTACTGGAGTGAACGATATGGAAGAAAATGCTGAATAGAACCAGTGAAGAGCAGAGGTGCCATAGGCACAATCAGAGAACACTGTATAAACATCAGAGGTCCGCGGTTGTTCAACGTCCTCCCAGCGAGCATAAGAAATATTGCCGGAACAACCGTGGACATCTTCAAGAGAAAAATAGACTGTTTTCTAAAAGAAGTTCCGGACCAACCGGGCTGTGGTGGGTATGTGGGCCTGCGGGCCGCTCCAAGCAACAACTTGGTGGACCAAACTCTCACAAGTCAAGCCTGGCCTCGGGCCGGGCTTGGGGAGTAGAAGAACTCCCAGAACCCCATCAACCAGGTATCAACCAGGTAAACCAGGGACCCTCAATAGGGCTTCACGAGCAATATTTAAACCGATTAAAATCACTGGTTTGGTGTTTGCAGTTGTCTTCATAGTATTATATGATACTATAATATATACCTCATAGTAGTATTAATTAAAAGTTAATCTGACTTGAGAATAGTTGTATTAGTTAGCCCTCCAATGACACCATTTTCAGAAGAAACGTTTTCTTTTTTAACAATTAGTAGGGATGACTATAACATTTATCTCAGCTTTATGACACGTACAAATTATGATTAAATTCGTTGAGGACAGGAAGCATATATACTTTATTATATATGTATATACACATGCTCCACTCTATATACAATAATATATGTATATACTTATGTATATACACATATATGTAGGACCTTCGTATAGAGGTTCCCGAAGGTCCCACTACTGAACCTCTCCCCAGAATGTAACAGCAGTCGGACTGGATACCTATTTACTGCTAGGTGAACAGGGGTATCAGGTGAAAGAAATTCTTCCATTATCATCATCAATTACAATACAAAAAAAATATATGGCCATAGATAATTTGAATTATCACAATTTATCTGATATAATATGTTTTGTTGACAGTGTTGGAACACATGTGGGATTCTCCGCCACCACCTGACCGTTTGGAGCTCCATGTGTGCTGACCACACTGCCTGTGTATGTATACATCTCGCTGTTCTTGTATGTATACATCTCCTTATTCATGTATGAATATTAGGCTATTGTTAGGTGTTGAGGCCTTAATATGCAGTTCAAGGAAGCGGTCAACTGATTCTACAAAATAAAGTCTGTATTAATCCAATTTATTCTACTCAAATTCAAGTATACATATGTATACATATGTGTATATTTGCCTCGTTCGTGTGTGTGTGCCAATCAATCCTCAACAAACCTTTTTAATCCTCAAAATCAGCTTTTCTGAACTCTGGTGCCCTATCAGTCTTCATTTTAACACAATTACGCCATATGCTATCAAATCGGATTTTCTATTGGTTTCTTAACTCAATTCCTATTTCCATGTTATTTATTTTAAGTCTAAAATACTATTTTTTCTCTGTTGACGCCTTAATATATAGTTCAAGGAAGCGGTCAACTGATTCCAAAAAATAAAATTTGTATTAATCCAATTTATTCTACTCAGATTCAAGTCGCCTATAATTCATACATTGTGGGGCCAAGAAGTCCTAGATGTTTTTTTTCATAAATGCCTTGCTTCTATAATTGTATAAAATGTATAAAATTAGGCTAGCAATATATATATATATATATATATATATATATATATATATATATATATATATATATATATATATATATATAATAATTTTCAATTATACCCGAATAATTTGTGGGTTCTGTTTTGTTCCCTTTGTCTCTACTTTTTCAATGTTCTTTAACATATAATGTCAATTTGTGCAATCTGTATGTCATTGGGGAATAATTTATATAGGTTAATTTTACATTGAGATGTAAACCATCAACCAGATAATAGTTCACTATCATGTGATCTTAGTCTTCACTCTCATGTGATCTTAGTCATCACTATCATGTGATCATAGTCATCACTATCATGTGAGCTTAGTCTTCACTATCATGTGATCATAGTCATCACTATCATGTGATCTTAGTCATCACTATCATGTGATCTTAGTCTTCACTATCATGTGATCTTAGTCATCACTATCATGTGATCTTAGTCATCACTATCATGTGATCATAGTCATCACTATCATGTGAGCTTAGTCTTCACTATCATGTGATCATAGTCATCACTATCATGTGATCATAGTCTTCACTCTCATGTGATCTTAGTCATCACTATCATGTATCTTAGTCTTCACTCTCATGTGATCTTAGTCATCACTATCATGTGATCTTAGTCTTCACTCTCATGTGATCTTAGTCATCACTATCATGTGATCTTAGTCATCACTATCATGTGATCTTAGTCTTCACTCTCATGTGATCTTAGTCATCACTATCATGTGATCTTAGTCATCACTATCATGTGATCTTAGTCATCACTATCATGTGATCTTAGTCATCACTATCATGTGATCTTAGTCATCACTATCATGTGATCTTAGTCTTCACTATCATGTGATCTTAGTCATCACTATCATGTGATTTTAGTCTTCACTATCATGTGATCTTAGTCATCACTATCATGTGATCATAGTCATCACTATCATGTGATCTTAGTCTTCACTCTCATGTGATCATAGTCATCACTATCATGTGATCTTAGTCTTCACTCTCATGTGATCATAGTCATCACTCTCATGTGATCATAGTCATCACTATCATGTGATCTTAGTCATCACTATCATGTGATCATAGTCATCACTATCATGTGATCTTAGTCTTCACTCTCATGTGATCATAGTCATCACTATCATGTGATAATGAAAATTAATCTTTTTCCATTGGACCTAAAAGAACATTTAACATACCTTGTATGTATACATCCCCATACATCCCCAGAACCTATTTAGCATGAAAACATTTTACTAATTCTCAAACTTTTATATAACAAATTTTGTTCTTAAAATATTTTATATAGGCCTACGTTTCGCGACTTTATTTTTTTATTGTTTATTTATTTTTATTTTTGATTATTTATTTTTATTATTATTTTTTATTTTTTTTTATTTTTTTTATTTATCATTTTTTTATTTTTATTGTTTAATATAAATATTGTTTGCCTTTAGTTTCCAGGTTGCCAAGTCGCCTGTAGTTTCTACATGGACAAGGCGGCTAATAGAAGGGGCGGGGCCAGCGACCGCTCGGACACGCCCCCACTCCGGCTGCCAGCCTATCTTCGCCCGCCAAGTGTCGGTAGGCGGGGCCGGGTGTCGTGGAGCCCCCCTGATTGGTCCGGGAGCGCCGCCCCCGCCTCCCGGGTGGATGGCCCCGCCTCCCGGGAAGATGTCATTTACGTCCTGCTCTCGCACGGTGATGGCGGGTGGCGGGAGCTGGCGCAGGTAAGGTGTTCCTCGCTTCCTGTCAGTGGTGTCTTACCTTAGAGCACACTGAGTGGTGGTCAGGGGACCCCATGCTGCTATATTATTCATGAGAGAGCTCTTGGTGGAGTGTATAATTACTATTCTTCCCGCTGGAAAAGTGATTCAAATCCTTTTTAATAAATTATATTTATAATAAGCATAATTTGTGCATATTTTGACGGTAAACCTTTATATTTGAGGACGGATGGGGCCCCATCATCTGGGTAGGGGGCCCAGTGCATTGCTTTGTCCAGGGCCTATAATATATATATATATATATATATTAAGACGGCCCTGTTCCCCTTAGTACAAATATATAGACAATTAAGTATGATAGAACCAGCCAAGACCTCTCTCATCTGTACAGATTTTCCTTAATTTTGCTTTATTCATATTATTATACCCAGTTATACTCGTTTAAGTAGTATTCACATGTATAATTTAATCTAAACTAATCTGCTTAACGTATGGGTCGTTGCCTTGTATAGTAATTTGTGTATACTTTACGTTTTGGGGCCCTGTAGCTCTTGTTGGGTGGAGTGGTCGGTACATAGACAGCCTCGCTTTTTGTAGGGTCGGCGTTTAATAGCAGATGATTCAATTTCTTTCTTTATTATGCACCCTATACCCATACGGTGGACGGTGGTGGTAAAACAGATGAGCCAAGTAATTGTCACGTTTTCTTGGTTCAGTCCTCATATTCCTCCCACAAAGGCCTAGAGCTTTCTCCTAATAATTACCGTCTGTATCTTCATCATACTTCCGGGCTATTCATGCCCGTACTCACCTAGTTGTGCTCGCGGGGGGGTTGAGCTTTGGCTCTTTGGTCCCGCCACAATCTTATTTGTGATCTTAGTCATCACTATTATGTGACCTGTGCCACCTTTTGGGTGGCTTAATCTTCAATCAATCAATCAGCACCCTTGACGGACTTGAAGTGGAAGGAGGTAGAAATAGCCTAAGCTACTCTATGAACAAATCCACAAGGGCCGTGACGAGGATTCGAACCTGCGTCCGGGAGCATCCCAGACACACTGCCTTAATCGACTGAGCTACGACAGCTACTCTATCCCTTTGAGATGTATTTTTTTCTTGTGTTAATAAACATACTTGAACTTGAATTGAACTTGACAGACCTCGGCTACCAGCACAACAGTTCCGGCCGAGGTGACGGGGGTAGTTCGCGTGCGGCTCCTGGCTGTCAATCAGCAGGGCCTCCTCGCCGTCTCCGAAGTCGTCCTCCACTTGGACGACGCGGCGAAGGAACACCGTCACCTTGAAGACGTGGCGGACCAAGGCGACCCTTCCGTCACCCCGACCTCTGAAGTGCCTTATGGATACAGAGTAAGTAGTAGTAGTAGTAGGCAGCCGTCAGTCTCAGGAGACTATATGGAGTTACGCTCCGGTTGTCGGCGCTGGTGGCTGAGTGGACAGCACGCTGGATACACATTTTTGTGGACCTGGGGTTCGATTCCCGGCGCCGGCGGAAACAAATGGGCACAGTTGCTTGCATCCTGATGCCCCCTGTTCACCTAGCAGTAAATAGGTACCTGGGAGTTAGACAGCTGCTACGGGCTGCTTCCTGGGGGATGTGTAACAAAAAGGAGGCCTGGTCGAGGACCGGGCCGCGGGGACGCTAAGCCCCGAAATCATCTTAAGATAACCTGCAGTGGCCTCTAATGTACTGACTCCTGACCTATTTTTCTTTTATCATATCTACTACATATTTCTAACACACACACACACATCCCCAGTATGCAGCTTGCAACAGCTGTTTAACACCAGGAACCTATTTAATGATAGGCGAACAGGGGCATCTGGGTGCAAGAAACGTCATATTTGTTCCTAACTCGGTCGGGAATCAAACCCGGGCCCTTGTGACTACGACCCCCGAGCGCTGTTCACTCAGCCGCGAGGCCGTGTGGCCAGTCCGTCCTCCTAAGGTTTCCCAACGTCAAGAAACTGTCGTACTAAAGTGCCCCTTATCCTAACCTGCCAGAGGACCCAAAACAGAAAACGGGACAGTACGTCACTTTCGCCAGCCGCTTCTAGTACGACGATTTTAAGCCTTAGGTAAAATATACGTCAAAATGTGACGTTGTGTTAGGAGGACGGGTTGCAGCGTGTGTATTCACCTAGTTGTGTTCACCTAGTTGTGTTTGCGGGGGTTGAGCTTTGCTCTTTCGGCCCGCCTCTCAACTGTCAATCAACTGTTTACTAACTACTTTTTGTTTTCCTCCACACACCACACACACACATACACCAGGAAGCAGCCCGTGACAGCTGACTAACTCTCAGGTACCTATTTACTGCTAGGTAACAGGGGACATTCAGGGTGAAAGAAACTTTGCCCATTTGTTTCTGCCTGGTGCGGGAATCAAACCCGCGCCACAGAATTACGAGTCCTGCGCGCTATCCACCAGGCTACCAGGCCCCCCTGTGTGTGTCAATAAATTATAAATGTATATTAAATGTATGACATAAGTTTAAGAAACAAAAATTGTATAAAATTTTCAGGTATGATTTACTGGCTGTGTTCCCAACCAAATTTTGTGATAACTTTTACAAGACATAATATTATGAATTATAGATAATATTTTTATATAATTGTAATTATAAATACTTCCTTCACCAGCTGAATCCAATAAGGACACATCCACCACCAGTTATCCCAGCCAAAGAGACGGCCACCAGCATCCCCCAGTACTCCTCCTCTGTCTTCCAAGATTCTTCCAAGAGGCTGGCAAGTGATGCCCCCAGACTCGCTCATGCTGACACAGCCAAACACACACCACCTGACCAATCCTATCCTCAGATGGCACGGGATTTAGGCAAGAGTAATTCATCTCCACAAGCTCCTTCGGTAGGTTTTTGTGGTAATTTAACTATCATGTTATTTGACTTTTGTGTTGAATTTGACTTTTAAGATGCAGATGGAGGGTCACAGGGGGCCTAGGGCCATCTAGGGCCACTTGCTGACCGTTTGTACAGGGTCCGTTATTCTTGAAAAAGAGCGAAAACTTCACGGTGGAACAATAAATTTAATAAACTTTTAACTTGGAACTAAATTTTTTATAAAATTTTCAGTGTACATTTTTGTTATTGTGAACACTTTACAGGTGTACATTTAAGAGGTCTACATAATCCTCTTTTTTACACAATTGTTTTTGGCAGTGTAGGTTAATTTATGTAGGAGTTATTGGTAACATTTTCCACTGTTATGTGAACAATTTCCATAGGGACATATTCAAGTTCATAATTTAAGTTACAATTATGAAGGACAATTAAAAGTTAACCTTAATCGTAATTTACATGGTGGCAAATTACGGGAATAATGTCCAAGAAAGTGAATGGGGGTAAGACCTGGGTAGATAACTTTTGGGGGGGATTTCAAATGTGAAAATAAATGAGGGAACTTAAATAGAAGTAAAAGTTGGAGAAAGATTAAGAACGGTACCCATACACAGGACGGATTAACCATAGGCACAGTGCCTAGGGCCTACTAGATAGTGCAGGCCTACTAGACGGTGGGGGCCTTTGAAGATAGTGGAGGCCTACGAAAAATAACCTTTTTTCCCCCTTGTTCCACAGCATTGATTCTCAAACCATTGATTGACCATGCCCGAAACGCTTTGCGTAATAGTGGCTTTAGGCATTGTATGTACTAGCTCTACCTATAAGTCAACCAATCCTTGTAAAAATTTATTGTATGTATGTACCTTACCTAAATAAAATTGTATTGTATTGTATTGTAAACGGGAGGCACTTTTCTTCCAAGGGAGGAATTTAACCGGGGAATGAACTTTGTATGCTGTATGTAAAATAAAATACTAATGTACACAAGTAATCACATGAACTTCCCTTCTTGGATTGCTGAGCCATTTCTCTTCAACTGGGAACATGACTGCCTGGCTAAAATGTTGACTATTTAGATAGACGAGGTAATAGACATGTAAAATGTTGACAGTATGAAACCCATCCATGCTTCAAAAAACACATCATATGACTGGGATCCTCAAATTTGTCACCAAATATAAGAAATTAACTACAGAGGCTCAACAAGTGGTTTTACCCATTCCAGTAATATGGATGACCCCCCTCAGGTTCTCTCTTCTAACATTATGACCTTGTCTGTTCTCCTCAGCATCTAGTACGATGTGACCTTATCCCCTCGGTTTCTTATCTCCTCTAGCGTTGTGATCTTATGCCCTCGGGTTCTTCTCTCTTCTAACGTTGTGAGATTTTGCTCCCTTGATCTATCATCGTAGCTTAGTCCTCTTTTAGGTTCTGCACTAATTTTGTTGCCCCCAAAAATAATAGGAGGCCTGGTCAGGGACTGGGCCGCAGGGATGTTGAGCCCCGAAATCCTTCCAAATCAACCTACACACTTTTGTATTGTGCTTCACCAGATGTGGATTCCAAGCCAATGCTGCATCTTCCGGTACTGATATTCGTCTAGCTGGTCTAAAGATATTAAATGTTTCTTGGCAATTACTCTGAACTGATTTAATGTTAAACAACTCTCTGTATTATAGTATAGAGAACATGCAGAAAGCATGTAATGTTTGTAGAAATGTATAGTACTGTATAGAGATTAGAATAATGGTGCTGTGTTGTGTGCTCTGAGTTGGTTGATGTATTGATGGCTAATTTTTTCTGGGTAATAATGAATTTAAGGTAGTTAGCACCTAGATTGTACCTGGATAGGGTTCTGGGAGTTCTTCTACTTCCCAAGCCTGGCCCAGGGCCAGGCTTGACTTGGGAGAGTTTGGTCCAACAGGCTGTTGCTTGGAGCGACCTGCAGTAGTTGAGCCCTAACCACATTACCCAAAAGTGACATGCAGGTAGTTATGTAGATTAAAAAGCATAATGAGGAACATAATATTGATTTTTGGACAATATGGCTACTGTTAAATATATTTGTTGTGTTGTACGTTTGTATTAAAGTAAAGTCTGTTATCCATAGCCATTATTTATTTATTTATTCATTTCTTTATTATGCACCCCATACTCATCCCATGGGCAGTGATGGAAAGGGTTAGAGGCACATATTGGGTTCAGGAATTGAACCCCATACTTCATTTAGCTAAGCAAGTGACAATTTTGTGTAGCTAGTTACACAATTGTTAATATTACAACCCTAAAAATATTAATCTTTTTAACTCTCACTTTGTATGTTGACAGCAATTGGTAGCCATGTCAGAAGCAGAACTGACACCAACAAAATAACTAGTATGAGGGTGGACACAATAGTGTGCAGTAAATGAGGCATAGTATGCAAATGAGAATCATTCACATACTTAGATATGAGGATTTATGAACATAATTTTACTACTATTACTATATACAGTACCAATAACATTAACAATGTGCACACAAACCAGGAGCAATGCCTGATGAATTTTAAGGATGTTGAACTTGTGAAAAATAAATAAAACATAAATTAGTGTAAATAATCTGCAGCCATCACACACTACACAACTGAACAGAGTGTAGGAAATTTCAGCTTTGTAATACCACTTGACAAAACAAAGTTGTGAAGTGCCTAATCCTTCATAAGTCTGGCTTCACCATACATTATCCTCACTTTACCCTTTATAAGCAGCTAACCTTTGTGGCTTATATATTTTGTAAAGTCAATACAAATTAAACATTAGTTTTAATGAATACTAATCTCAACTTGATATTTACCTACATAGCCCCTCATAAATTACTACAACTATACAATAAAGAACAGTACAATATGGATTTTCGATTTAACACACAATTTTCCTTCCAGGTTGATTCCTCATGGACAGTTGAGGTTGTGAAGGTGGATCTTGGTATGTTAGCGGAGGTGAAAGTGGCTTGGGAGGCACGTGGTTCTGGTGGCGTGGAATACTTGCTCTCCTGGGTTGAAGAATCTGGCTTTGTGTCAGGCCATTTGTTGACAGATCAAGTGACCAGTGAGGTGTCTCTATGGCCAGGCCAAGCATATTATTTACAGGTTGGTTCTCCCTCTTTTGGCTACATTGACAGATTTATGCATTGGCTCAAAACGCTGTGTATTCACCTAATTGTACTTGCAGGGGTTAAGCTCTGCTCTTTAGGCCCGCCTCTCGACTGTCACTCAATCAAGTGCTACTAACTACAGCAGCCCGTAACAGCTGGGTAACTCTCAGGTACCTATTTACTACTAGGTAACAGGGGCATCAGGGTGAAAGAAACTCTGCCCATCTGTTTCCGCAGCTGGGATCGAACCTGGACCCTGGGATTACGAGTCCCTGTAGGGGGGCCGTGGCTGTCTGTATAGTGGCTATGATAGAACATACCTAACAAATTTATCCATATTAAATAAACTGTAGCTGTTCAATATTTCAAAAAATTAATGCATGCACCAAAATTTATACAAAGATTATACGAAGGTGCACTGCACCTTCGTTGTATGTAGTGGTACATTGTCACAAAACCTGTAACATAAATTGCAAGTACTGTACCTCCATATTATTTGTAGACTTCCTTACAGACCGGCTTCTCCATTTAGTTTGTTTACTTGATCCATCTATGTAAATTATATTTTGGTATCTAGACGTCACTGGCCATATAACCGCTAATGTTAGTTTTTGATGCTCCTAACATAATCTATTGGGAAGCCATTTAGTAACAGAATTATGATTTTTTTTTGTTAACTTTAGGACATATATGTTTGGGAATATAAAGACATTTTGACTTTTTGTTATTCCGAGAGGTTTTGGTAAGTCTGTTGCATCTATATTCCTTGCCAGTTTAAATTAAATTAAACTATGTTCTACTTACACCAGCATTTTTTTTAACAGGTGGAACTCGTAGATTCACATGGAAATCCTGTCTTGCAGAGCCTCGCAACTCCGGTAATATTCAAGTCCACCTCTGTAACCACCAGCTCAACAGCCAAGAATTACCCTGCTTATTTAACCACATATCCTTTTATGACTGCACCAAAGACAGATACAGTATCCCCTACAACTTCTACCACAAGACAGAGCAAAACCTCTGAAGAGGATTCCGAGGTAGTTGGTGAGAAGTCCTCCAGGCAATTTCCGGTGTCTCTAATTCCACTTTTGAAGGATGATATTCCACATGACTTCGTGCAAGACCAGGGCGATATTCCTTATGGACGATCGTCAGTTCGTAAGAAAAGCTCGGACATAAATGAAAAAATGCGCATGATGCATAATAAATATGGAGAAGTAACGAGAGAAAGTATTGCAAGGGAGAAGATGCCATTAGAAGTTTCTGCAAGAGAAATGTCAATAACGGCAAATTCAGAAAGCGTGTCAAATGTTGTAGTATGGTGCGTAGGTGTTGGTATTGGAGCTCTTCTGCTCTTGACACTCTGCAGCATGATAATATGGATGCTGGGCAGATGTCGAAAAATAACTCGAAGTGAGGAATGCACCAAAGATAGAGTGAATGGGTTCAGAGGCTCTCTTAGGGTAGAAGTTGCACAGAAAAGCAGAAGAAATCAAGCTACATCTTGGACATTTGAAAACTTTTGTTCAGCAAATAAAAAATCCAAATTAGTTCCAGTAAAAAAAGAGGTAGTTCCAGTTGGGATTGATAGTGCTTCTCTAGTGGAGAACTACGTTGTTACGCTGGACTCCCCACCAGCTACCAGTAAAATTAGACACTAGTCATTTCCGTTCCTTAAGTGTGTTATAGAAATGCAAAGATTTTTTGTAAATATGACTAAACCATAGATCTCAAAGAGTTAAGTACAGTATTTGGATTCTCAGATGAAAATTGTTAGTGGAATTTAAGGTGTCGAGCATCAAACTATAGAATTTTCTGCTCAAGAGGAAATCTACAGATATTCATGTGTATGTACCTAAACATACAAACTTAAATTATCACGTCATTCTATTCATAATTATGCTCTTAAAACTACTATACAGGGGCCACATTCACGAAGCAGTTACTCAAGCACTTACGAACCCGTACATCTTTTCTCAATCTTTGGTGGCTTTGTTTACAGTTATTAAACAGTTAATGAGCTCCGAAGCACTAGGAGGCTGTTTATAACAACAAGAACAGTTGATTGGCAAGTTTTCATGGTTGTAAACTGTTTAATAAATATAACCAAAGCCATCAAAGATTGGGGAAAGATGTACACGTTCGTATGTAATGTTCCTGCGTAATTGCTTCGTGAATCTGGCCCCAGGACTTTAGATAGTTATTCTGATAAATCAAACAAGCTACATAGCATAGTAATTAATGAAATTTGAGAAGGCATAGTGATGTTTAAACAGCTTAATATTTACCATGTATAATTTGCAATGAAACAGTAGTGATTATTGGTGCCTTGTTAGACAAAATTATTTTTGTAAACTCTGCTTCACAGATAATGTGTGCGCCCAAGACGACAGGAGTACTGAAGATGTTGGTGTTAAGTCTTGGTATCATCCTACCCCTTAGACCCCTTAGTATTTGTAACCTTAAAATAATGGAACTTTAACCTGCTTTTTTTTTCGGAAGGCGGTGGTATGTGGCACCAAAAATTTTCCACCTTTTGTATGTACACTACACAAAATAGTTGTATCATAAATGGCTCATTGTTTTAATGTAAAAACAGACTGTTAAAGCTTTGGGTTTATGGCTAATGTACGCTTTCTGTATAAATGAAATCTGAAGTTCGGGTTCCTGTTACGTAATCCATAAATCAGATAGGTGTGACCATCTAATGTTTGTGAAACTTTTCTTTCACTCATGTCAACAATCAAATGTGGTTAAAATATCAGATCAATAACATGTCCTGTTTGCCATACACAAACACCAAATTAATAAGAGGAATGTACGGTTATGTACAGTAACATCTACGAGATATCAATTTGTGCCTAGTTAAAAGTTCAGTTGGCACCATGTGTTCGACAGTGGCCTGGGGTAGAGTTGGCATGTTGAGGCCCTCGACTAATCCCACACTTTTTTCACATGGGAAGTGCTGCCTTTTCACAGTGAAGGATGATGAAACTAAGTGCTGTAGTTTTTTAATGTAAGGAGTCATGTTCACCAAAGACACTTTAGCTAATTTTGTATATAACCTATGAGTTGCATATTGTATAACCATAAATGTTATTAAGGAGATGCCTTACTAATTAGCAAAAATATAATTTTATTTATGCAGAGTGGAGGAGGAGTTTTATGTATTTTAATTATTTAAATAATAATAATGTATTTAGGGATGGGGGGAGAATATGTTTGCATTGTATGTCGCTTTTCTGTAAATGAAGCAAATGTGCAAGTAATGGATGGTGAAACATGTGTGCACGTAGCGAGTCATACAACTGATGTGTTACACATCAAGGCCCATGTGTAAACAGTGCACCAAGTAGAGGTGTAGTCTTTGTGCACATAGTTGCACACGAAGCCTGTGTGCAACGAGTGGGACCCACACACACCATGTGCAAGTAGTGGGACACACACACACACACACACCATGTGCAAGTAGTGAGACACACACACACACACACACACCATGTGCAAGTAGTGAGACACACACACACCATGTGCAAGTAGTGAGACACACACACACCATGTGCAAGTAGTGGGACCCACACACACCATGTGCAAGTAGTGGGACCCACACACACCATGTGCAAGTAGTGGGACCCACACACACCATGTGCAAGTAGTGGGACCCACACACACCATGTGCAAGTAGTGGGACCCACACACACCATGTGCAAGTAGTGGGACCCACACACACCATGTGCAAGTAGTGGGACCCACACACACCATGTGCAAGTAGTGAGACACACACACACACACACACACACACACACACACACACACACACACACACACACACACACACACACACACACACACACACACACACACACACACACCATGTGCAAGTAGTGAGACACACACACACACCATGTGCAAGTAGTGAGACACACACACACACACACACACACCATGTGCAAGTAGTGAGACACACACACACACACACACCATGTGCATGTAGTGAGACACACACACACCATGTGCAAGTAGTGGGACCCACACACACACCATGTGCAAGTAGTGGGACCCACACACACACACCATGTGCAAGTAGTGGGACACACACACACACCATGTGCAAGTAGTGGGACACACACACACACCATGTGCAAGTAGTGGGACCCACACACACACACACACACCATGTGCAAGTAGTGAGACACACACACACACCATGTGCAAGTAGTGGGACCCACACACACACACACACCATATACAAGTAGTGGGACCCACACACACACCATATACAAGTAGTGGGACCCACACACACACCATATACAAGTAGTGGGACCCACACACACCATGTGCAAGTAGTGGGACCCACACACACACCATATACAAGTAGTGGGACACACACACACACACACACACACACCATGTGCAAGTAGTGGGACCCACACACACCATGTGCAAGTAGTGGGACCCACACACACACACCATGTGCAAGTAGTGGGACCCACACACACACACCATGTGCAAGTAGTGGGACCCACACACACACACCATGTGCAAGTAGTGGGACCACACACACACACCATGTGCAAGTAGTGGGACCCACACACACACACACACAATGTGCAAGTAGTGGGACCCACACACACACACCATGTGCAAGTAGTGGGACCGACACACACACACCATATACAAGTAGTGGGACCCACACACACACACCATGTGCAAGTAGTGGGACCCACACACACACCATATACAAGTAGTGGGACCCACACACACACACCATATACAAGTAGTGGGACCCACACACACACCATATACAAGTAGTGGGACCCACACACACACCATATACAAGTAGTGGGACCCACACACACACCATGTGCAGGTAGTGGGACACACACACACACCATATACAAGTAGTGGGACCCACACACACCATATACAAGTAGTGGGACCCACACACACACACCATGTGCAAGTAGTGGGACCCACACACACCATATACAAGTAGTGGGACCCCCACACACACCATATACAAGTAGTGGGACACCCACACACACCATATACAAGTAGTGGGACCCACACACACACACCATATGCAAGTAGTGGGACCCACACACACACACACCATATACAAGTAGTGGGACCCACACACACACCATATACAAGTAGTGGGACCCACACACACACACACCATATACAAGTAGTGGGACCCACACACACACACACCATATACAAGTAGTGGGACCCACACACACACCATATACAAGTAGTGGGACCCACACACACACACCATGTGCAAGTAGCAAAGCATTAAACTCGTACGCACAGTAGTGTGCCACGAAGATTAGTGTGAACAAATCAGCATTAATAATACATCTGTTTCCCATCATTCAAATGAACCTGATGGGTATTGTACATTATTAACATAAATATTTCCTATATATTTTTTGCCCTCATATTATGACGTTAATTTTTTTGTGTGTGAATTCAGTGGCAGTTCATTAGAAATTAAATAGTCATTGAAGTTTGTGCTGTATTTAAGGAATATTAAGGCACAAACATATTAGATACAGTTGTACATAAATTTAGCTTGCAATGGTAACACCATACTTAATATAAACATTACAAATTGTTAGGATTCAATCCAGTTATTGAAGATCTTAGAGATGACTGCCAAGTCTTTATGTCCAATTTTCCACCATTATATTGTTGCATTATGTTTTCTACAGTTGTATATATTCTTCAATTTGTCAAAAGTTGTTTTTATACAGTAAGGCCTGGCATTGTACATATATACTTAATGCTTCGTATTCTGTTTGTCAGCGAGTTTCTGTGCTTGCTTTTATCTCAGGGCCAAGTGTATATATATAGTAAAATTAATCTATAGGATTTGCCATTATAGTGTATATATATATATATATATATATGTTGATACATTTTTCAAGAGTTTGTTATTCCTAACAAAAACTTACATTTAGTGATCTAAAAAACAAATATTGTACAGGGGTATATCTTGAGGTTATCTTGAGATGATTTCAGGGCTTTTTAGTGTCCCCGCGGCCCGGTCCTTGACCAGACCTCCACCCCCAGGACGCAGCCCGTGACAGCTGACTAACACCCAGGTACCTATTTTACTGCTAGGTAACAGGGGCATAGGGTGAAAGAAACTCTGCCCAATGTTTCTCACCGGCGCCTGGGATCGAACCCAGGACCACAGGATCACAAATCCAGCGTGCTGTCCGCTCGGCCGACTCGGTACCTCGGTTTAAGAGTTTAATCCGTTCCTGGAGACGGCTCGTAACCCAAAAACTCATAAACCGAAGCTAATTTCCTCATGAGAAATAATGGGAAATGAATTAATTCGTTCCTGACTAGTCAAAAACCTCACTTCAAACTATTGCTGATGACTGCTGTTGGTGTATGGAAGATGGTGAGGAGGGGACAGGAGGAGAGGTGTTACTGTTTAGAAGGGAAGTCCCCTTCCATTATAACATCAGGCAGTGAGGACTTCACTGGTGTGCACTCTCTGGCACGTTTTGCCTGCATACCACTAGGACCTGCTTGTCTTACTAAGAATCTGTCTAAACACTTGTTTTTCCCAATATTTTAACTCTTGTCTGTAGTAAAACATCACATTGTCATTTAAAAGGTCAATGAAACAGCCTGCTACAGCTTTATCTGGGTGAGTTTTTTCAACAAAACTTTGCATTTCTTCTCATACTTCACACATTTTCTTAATGAGGAAGGGACATCCTCTACTCACAACTATTTTCTTAGGTTGAACCTTACCACTGGCTTTCTTGGGACCCATTGCGAGAAATATAATAACAACTTTTATGTTCAAATGGCCAAATATCCAACAAAACACTGTAAATCCTAGTGAAGAATTGAGGCGGGATAGTCACTGGGCGCGAGGCACTGGTAAACTGAGCGGCGATTGCCGTGCCACCACACGCTAGTTGGCCCGTACACGCGCTAGTTGGTTCGTATCAACACCCTCGTATCCCGATACAAATTTTCCGAGCAAATCCTGCTCGTAACCCGAAAAACATGTAACCAGGGGTGCTCGTAAGCCGAGTTACCACTGTACATCATTTTCCACCATACATAAAAATGTGTCTAGAGAGAAAAGCAATATGATAATTTAAAAAAAAAGGAATATCGGTTCCTGTACATTCAAGGAACACCAAGCATCTCCCATTAACTTACCCATATATTGTTTTTATCCTTCCAGCCTACAGCATGGGGGAAATGCATTAGGTGCATGGTGTGGTAATTGTTAACTTGGGACCTAATTAACACTATGCCAAGACTTCTCGCATATTCAACATGATACCAAGGCTCTTGCCTGTGATATAATTAAAGATTTTTAATCTCTTTGAGCCTAGGATGTAATATATAGTCAGTTTTCTGGCAGGCAGGACATCTTCAAGAGAAAACTAAATTGTTTTCTTCAAGGAGTGCCGGACCAACCGGGCTGTGATGGGTATGTGGGCCTGCGGGCTGCTCCAAGCAACAGCCTGTTGGACCAAATTCTCACAAGTCAAGCCTGGCCTCGGGCCAGGCTTGGAGAGTAGAACAATTCCCAGAACCCCATCAAACAGGAGCCCTGTCGGCTCCCTGAAGCTATCCAAACTGATATGTGCTTTATTAGTTTGGGGTCATCAGTCACTTGGAGTTCTAAACCTACTGGGAACAACGAGCCAGAACCTGGCCCCCTCAGAGAGGTGCAGGGAGCAATGGCCTATGAGCACTTTACATGTAAAGTATGTTATATCCCGCCATCGACTGGGGCAGTAACCCAGAAAGATGGGCAAACCAAAACAAACAACTAGCTGTAAAATTGCGACCTACAGCCCGAAAGAGCAAAGAACTCTTCCCAAATGAAAAGAAATGAAGAGAATCTAGCAACTCTGCACACAAACAAGTACTTCCGCTCATTAGCAGCACCCCCCCCCCCTCCCCGACAAGGGGTAGGGGAAGCCTACTCAGGCGACCCCACCGTCCATCCCTCAGTTCTCGTCTCATGTGCTTGGCGGTCGGACATCACCTCTGGCCTCGCTTTCTTGTCTGAATTTTGCCCTGTGTGGCTGTGCCAGCTGTGTATGTGGTGTGATGCCCAGGTGTTCTTTGTACTTGGAGTTGCATGCACCCGGGTGCAAACAGTATGCCTATGCATTCTGCACCAGGCCCGGATTCTTGGAACTCCATATTCATCAAGAACTGTAAAAAACCACTATCGCAGGCCCTTCACATTCTGTGGAGACAAAGCCTAGATACTGACGTTATCCCTGACATACTAAAAACAGCAGAGATAGCACCACTTAAGGAGGAAATAAGGCAGAGGCAAAAAATTACAGACCGATAGCACTAACATCGCACATCATAAAAATCTTTGAGAGTGCGCTAAGAAGTAAGATCACAAAATACATGGAATCATAGCATCTCCATAACCCAGAACAACATGGTTTCAGAACAGGGCGCTCTTGCCTGTCGCAGTTGCTGGACCACTATGATATGGCATTAGATGCTATGGAAGACAAACAAAATGCTGATGTAATTTACACAGATTTCGCAAAAGCCTTTGACAAATGTGATCATGGCGTTATTGCACATAAAATGCGTTCAAAAGGAATTACCAGAAAAATAGGCAGATGAATTTACAATTTCCTGACTAACAGAACCCAATGTGTAATAGTCAACAAAATAAAATCCAGCCCATCAACCGTGAAGAGCTCAGCCCCCAGGGTACTGTGCTTGCTCCAGTATTTTTTCTCATCCTCATATCGGACATAGACAAGAACACACACCCTATAGCACTGTATCATACTTTGCAGATGACACTAGGATCTTCATGAGAGTAGGCAACATAGAGGACATGGCAAACCTCCAATCAGATGTAGATCAGATCTTTCTATGGGCTACAGAAAATAATGTGGTGTTTAACGAAGATAAGTTCCAGCTCATGTGCTACGGAAAAAATTAAAATATAAAAATGGAAACCACGTATAAAACTCAAGCAAATCATAACATAGAACGAAAAGGCAATGTAAAGGATTTGGGTGTATTCATGTTGGAAGACCTTACCTTCAAAGAACACAATAAAGTAGCCATCACAACTGCAAGAAAAATGACAGGTTGGATAACAAGAACTTTTCACACTAGAGATGCTGTACCGATGATGATACTTTTCAAAGAGCTTGTGCTCTCTAGAGTGGAGTACTGCTGCACAATGACAGCCCCTTTCAAAGCTGGAGAAATTGCTGACCTGGAGAGCGTGCAGAGATCCTTTACTGCTAGAATCCACTCAGTAAAACATCTAAACTACTGGGACCGACTAAAGAGCCTAAATCTGTATTCCCTTGAGCGCAGGCGGGAGAGATACATAATAATCTATACGTGGAAAATAATTGAGGGGCTGGTCCCAAACCTGCACACAGAAATAACATCACATGAGACCAGAAGACATGGCAGGATGTGCAGAATACCCCCGTTGAAAAGCAGAGGTGCAACAGGTACTCTTGAGAGAGCACTCCATCATATCAGAGACACGAGACTGTTCAACACGCTTCCACTACACATAAGGGGCATAACTGGCAGACCCCCTCACAGTGTTCAAGAGAGAACTGGATAAGCACCTCCAAAGGATACCTGATCAACCAGGCTGTGACTCATACGTAAGGGTTGACTTCCCTGGGTGTTCGGGACTCGCTCCTTGATGTAGTCTTTGCCCTTGGGGTACGTCAGGGGTCTTGGGCCGGGTAGGGAAGTGTTATTGGCTGGAAGGGGGGGGGGGCGGCTCTGTGGCTTGTGCAGTGTGCTTATAGCTATGTGACGGCTTCCAAGTAGGGGGGTCTACCTGCTTAGCGGGCCACAGTGACTGGGCTTCCCTTAGGGCTAATGTACCCTGCGGGCCCTGGTAAACCCTTGTGGGCTCAGTTGGTAACATGGTTCAGTTCGAGTCCACTCATGCCTTGTGCAATGTTGATGGTTGTTCGTCGCCCCTACCTCGGTGCGACGATTACCCTTTCTGCCTCTGCCATGTTGCCTGTTGGGTCGGTGACACCATCGACCTGGACTTTTGCTGGATGTGTTCTCTGCTTGTGCTTCTTTTTACACATTCCTCATCTGCAGACGAGAGGATTCAGGTGGTGGCGGAATTGCAAGCTCGCCTCTCCTGCTTGCAACAAGCCTGACTAGTTGCCCGGTTGGAGGCCCCAGAGCTGCACCATTTGGATTTTAGGGCCCAGGATTTGTGGGTGTTGGTCGTTTCAACTTTGGTTTTGTCCTCACCCCTGCTCCCTTCCCAGGTGGGCGTGTTTGCCCTGCTCCTCCCTCCCTGCTTCCGGCTCCAAACTGTCTTGAGTGTTTCAGAGTTAGGGTGGGGTTTCGATTGGGCTGAGGCTTGAGTGGCTTTGGGGGCTGCCCCTTCCACAGCTCTGCTGTGGAAGGGGCAGCCTGTCCTCCTACAACCTGTCCTGCTACAACCTGTCCGCCTACAGCCTGTCCTACAACCTGTCCTCCTACAACCTGTCTGCCTACAACCTGTCCTCCTACAGCCTGTCCTCCTACAACCTGTCCTCCTACAAAGAACGTCACATTTCGCTCGTATGCGTCACATAAGGCCAAAAATTGTCGTACTAGAAAATGGAAGTGGCTGATGAAAGTGACATACTCTCACGTTTTCTGTTTTGGGTCCTCTGGCAGGTTAGGAGAGGACACCTTAAACTGACAGTTTTCTTGACGTTGGGAAACCTTAGGACGGGCTGGTTGAGGACCAAGTCTCACGCACTACCCACACACTGGGGCAACTTATGTGGAGAAGCCCCAGCAAGGCAGGCATTTGCTGGGGGCCCTCAATGAAGATAACCCCCTGAGGGGAGGTGTTATCTTTAAACCCCCTAGACAAAGATAACTGGTGAGAAAACAAGAAATGCAAGCAGACATCAAGACAAGACACATCAAGGTTTACCCCAACAAAGTTTGGTCAAACTAATCAGCTAAGGCCATGTTAGCTGGGGTAGCATAAACAGTTGTGGAGCATGATGAATATAGAAATACCAAGCATTTTTCCCATGGGACAACTAAATCCTAAGGAATGCAAATCCCACTTCAAAAAATATATACTGTATTGGCAATTGTTGCACTAGTAGTCGAATGGACTTGTACCAGGCACGTGAGTGAAGCAGGTGAGTTGGCACCTTAAGTGACCCCAAGTGGCCATCTGGTGGTGCACTTGGATACTAGAACAAGGATGGTTGACACTGGGCAGATCCCCACTTACCTTGATTCCTTCTCTCGTCAAGACAAAAGTTGGTTTAGTTTTGCCTGTACTTTCTGTGGCGTTTTACTGTTATGAGGTTGATCTTAGGTCCTCATACTCAACAATTAATGTTCAAATGGTCTGCAAAAGTACAGAAGCCCTTAGTTTTGTAGTCGTCTCTGTGGTACCGATTGATTGAATATTAGATTGAAGAGAGGCAACTAGAACAGAAGCAATTCAAGAAATAAAGAAAAACCCCAAAATATTTCTTCACATATGCAAAATCAAAAGCAAAATCCACTGCCAGTATTGAACCTATTCGTACGAGTGAAGGTTCATACACTGAGGATGACAAAGAAATTAGTGAAATCTTAAAAAAAAAGCAGTATGAGGACATGTTTAGCACTCCAATAAACACCATGAAAGTCGAAGATCGGACAACTTCTTTATGTGTGATATCCAAACCCCTGTAAATATAACTGATATCAACACGAGCGTGGCAGATTTTGAAAGAGAAATTGACAACATTCCCTTCAGATGTGTCAGAGTCTGGAATAGTTGTAATGGCTTATGCAAAGGATGAGAATTCTGCTAAACAAAACTCATTATACCAAATAATTTTATTATCCATTGATGATAATGGCATCACCTTTACAATATTTTTCACTTTTATGACAAAAATGCAATAGAAATGTTGAACACCCAGAGGTAATCAGAGTGACTGCCTTTCATACGCACTTCCACACACACACGGCAGGATCACGGGATACCTAGCATCATCACGCTAGCAAAAATCATGTACAAAGTAATTAGTTGTTCACAGACCGGGAGTAAGGTACTCCATATCAACTGTTGGGGAAATAGTCATTCACTTCCCATAAAAATGGCTCCACTAATGCCATTTCTTGAGCATTAATCACATACATGTACTGTGCACTGTACCTAACTTGCCATCACTGCCATCTAGGCACCTCTCTTCCCAACCATTAATCTCATGACAGATTAGTTCGGCAGGGGTAAAGGAAGATGAACTAACAGGTTTGCAGAGAGAGAGAATAGCATTTATGGTAAGCCAGGAAGCAAGCAGTATTAGTGCTACATATAATAGAGTTCTTATTCACCAACAACCGATCGAGTTAACACACACACGGGTTTTAACTTGAAAAGTTTTAAACTATATAGCAATTTTTCTTTAAAGATAGGTGTATCAATCTCTCTGGGCTAATCCTTTATCACTGCTAACTACAATTTAAAATCTTTTATTATGTTTGCAAACCGGTGTTGCTATTATTTTACACCAAGACGGCAAGGATACTTTTAATCAATTTTATTTTATGAAACCTATTCATGTAAATTTCAATTATGTTAAAAAAAGAGAATACTACTATGGCATGCAACATATACAGCACTGCTATTACACAAGCTTTTGGTATTCTAAAACCAAAAGTATAAAATGTCTAATGTATAAAAGTAATTATACATTAACCTGTATAATAAGTTTCACGGACATTTTCGATCAACCTGAGACTTCCCCGATTCTTCATACTCCTGCTTGCTGATCCACATCTGTTGGAAAGATCCCAATGAAGCAAGAATTGAACCTCCAATCCAAGATCCAAATCTTCTTTCCGTCGTTCCTGTGGCCGAAATCAACTTGAACCTCATATTAGGCGGCGTTCGGCTCGACAGGTCCCGATTAAGACGATCAACATAACCATTGAGGAGCGAGTTTCCTCCCGTGACGATCACACCAGAGTAGAGACTCGGTCGAAGGTCAATATCACACAGGCCAATACTTGTTGAAACAACGTGTGACATGCCAAGCATTGTTGACCCAACACCCTTGATGTAACTGGGATCGAATAGGCTCTCTGTGATTCTGTAGCGTTCAGTTCCATATTCCTGAAACAGAAAACCATTATAAAATAATAATATACCTATTAATATTTATGTAATAGTATTGTATAATTTTTTAACACACATCAGCAACATATAAAGCTGGCAGACATCAGAAAATCCTTTAAGAACCTAAACATGGAAGCATTCAAAAGGTTTCATACAGCATACATCTGACCAGTGCATAAGCCGCACCAGTGTGGAGCCCCCATCTCAAAAAGCACGAAGTTTAAGAGATTCTCAAAACTTAATGACACTCAACATAATCCAGATCATTGAGTTTTGTTTCATCAATCTGTCCTGATAGCTTACTTAGGGATAGACTGAGGAAACTAAACTTAATGATGCTGGACAGGAAAAATAGGGGTGGAGACATGATCCTCAGTGGAATCCATAAAATTGAGAAACTCAAGAGAGGATGTAAAAAGATATACAAATTAAAAACAAAAAATACATGTAGCAATGGAACCCAAATGTGTACACAGAAATTGCAAAAGTGCTAGAGGTTTAAGAATCATAAAATGGAACCAATATTGGAAGAGACCTAACCTACAAGTATCAGAAGCACAAACACGATCAAAATC
This sequence comes from Procambarus clarkii, assembly GCF_040958095.1. NCBI lineage: Eukaryota > Metazoa > Arthropoda > Malacostraca > Decapoda > Cambaridae > Procambarus > Procambarus clarkii. The sequence continues at coordinate 30,374,503 of NC_091185.1, forward strand.
ACAACATGGATTTTGGAAGGAAGAGGATAGGAACTTTGAGAAAGGGATAGTAAACAAATGAAAAATGAATTCAAGCTTATTCTGAAAGTTTATTAATAGTAAACTGCATGTGAAGAATAAAATCCAGACATAAAGACTGGGTAACAGATTAAGACAGGAGGAAATGAACAATTAAAAGTACAGTATGCTGGTTCAAAGCGAGGAATTAACAGTACAGTACCAGACACACTGGATTTTGGACTATAACAGAATCCTAGATGTGTCAAAAGACAGTGTAAAAAATAAAGTCCTAATTGATTTGGAAATAAAGTATTGTAGTTGAGTTGGACAGAATTTTATCTTGGGTCCACCAGAGATTATTTTCACAAGCATCTTTGTAAACAGCAACCTTTCCACAGGTGGCAACCAAGTGTGGAAAAAGTTATAGTCCCACTTTAAACCAGTGACAATTGTCCAACATGGTAGCCAAATAAAGTACTGTAACTAGGAAAGTAATACCCACATGGATGATATATCTTGAGAAAAACTACATAATAATGAGAAAATATGTATAGCCACCAGGCCTTCAAGCAAACACTATACATACTGCAGTAATCAAATATGAGTGTTTTCCTGACCCAGCGGGCCACCCGCAACGCATCGCAAGGTAGGCCGGGCGTTGCCCGTGAGCGCAAGATCGAGGGTACCCAATGTTAAACTCTTTCACTCACTCACTAACAATGTTTATACAGTACTCACTAATAAGAAAAAACAAAAATGAATTGATTGTGTTAATGTCATTACCCGAACTGCAAGTATTGTTTTAATAACTGCGTGAATGTCATCACGATGCCAAAGTACAGTACTGTAATTAAGCATTTCTGCAATTTTTTTTCTTCTGTACAGTTGTCTGCGTTCTCTTTCTAGAGTGACTAGGAGCAGGACTGCCATGTACAGGACTCCTGCCATGTACAACTAGGCAAGTATAGTACTGGAGCAATCTGAGAGCAAAACTGCTTTTGGGCAGACAGAATTTTTTATATTTTGGTCATGTTAAGCTGACTTTCAACCACTTGGACTGGACGGTAGAGCGGCGGTCTTGCTTCATGCAGGTCAGCGTTCAATCCCTGACCGTCCAAGCGGTTGGGCACCATTCCTTCCCCTCGCCCCATCCCAAATCCTCATCTTCGCCCCTCCGCAGTGCTATATAGTCGTAAAGGCTTGGCGCTTTCCCTTGATAATCACCTTACCTCATCATAACTTCTTCCTTGGCTTGTATCACCACCAATGGATTACTTTACTATACAGTAATATAATTGACTGATATATCTTGTAACTTGATACAGTAGTCTCATCTACAAAGAACATGTTTACATAAAACTCACATTATTATAGCCAGAGGGAAACTCGTATGGTTCTGTGGGGATGCCGGTGATGGTTTCTTCATCATAAGGAGCTTCGGAGCAGTGAAGCATCGTCTGTTGAAAGTCACGAACTACTTCCCGCTTCATGTAGTTGTGCCACGAGGCCGTCACCTCGGGTAAATTATTCTTCCTTATCCACTTGGGCCGATCACCTTCCTTAACTAATTGCTTGTCAGCGATCATGTAGGTAGGGATTATATCCACTTGATTTTCTTTAAGGAAGTTATTTGCCTGAAAATATAAACAAAATCTTAGATTAAATATTAACACATTGAGAGTACCCATGAAAAAATCTCTGGAATACAATCTGTTCTCCAAAAACATTAGAAAGTTTTCTTTGGCAAACAGAGTGGTACACGATTCAAATAAGCTCAGTGAGAAGGTGGTGGAGGCCAAAACCGTCAGTGGTTTCAAAGCATTATACGACAAAGAGTACTGGGAAGATGGGACACCCCGAGCGTAGCTCTCCTCCTATAACTACACTTAGGTAATTACTAGACACAGCACCTAGGCCACAAATGGGATGCATTAGGAAGTGATGTGGTGGAGGCTGACTCTATACACAGTTTCAAGTGTAGATATGATAAGAGCCCAATAGGCTCAGGAACCTGTACACCTGTTGATTGACGGTTGAGAGGCGGGACCAAAGAGCCAGAGCTCAACCCCCGCAAGCACAATTAGGTGAGTACATGGCTACTTTGAAGTCAGTACAACAGTCAGAAATTTTACCTTTAAAGTCAAAACGATTCATAAATCTTGTTCATAATCAACATAGTTCAGCGAGCTCCTACCTGGTTCAGAAGGAAGTCTCCACCGAGTGGGGACTTGACAATTGCATGCTGGAGAACATAGCCATCATGAACGGGAATTGCAGAAGTGTGAGTAGCACCAGAATCCAAGACCAGGCCAGTTGATCTGCCATTTGCAAAAGCAGCAAGAACAGCAGACTTCACCAGGAAAAATGCAGGTACCTAGAACACATTAAAAAAAAATAAAGAGTGCATTTAATGTTATGTTATACTGTACTGTATATAAAAAAAATCAATTTTTTGGTTAACAAAATCAACACAAATTCCAAAATAATTTAACACAAAATTAATGTTTCAAAGAAACTACAATACATCTAAAAATAATGTCCAGACTAACCTGATACTTCTCAAATACAAGCTCACAAAGTCGCTCTCTCTTGCCTCTTGCATTCCACTGAAATAGAAGGGAAAGTATAAATACACAACAAAATAAATTATACCAACTTAAAATGCCAACATCTTTATTATCAAAATGCTAAACAACATCCAAGTTCTTCATCAGCACTTGTATACAATTAAGAAATGTTACAATACTGAAGTCCATCGCTACATTACTCGGCTTTCTGCGAGTCGCAATCGCCGACAACCTGTATGACGGTATGTTAAACAGTACAGTAATACCAGCACCAGTTTCCTCATCCTCATGCACGAGCTCATGCCTCTGGCGCCTTACAACCAGTTGCTCCGGGTAGATGGGACTCGACAGCGTGGGAAGGTAGCTCATCTAGGGGCAGGAAAACCCTGATATCAAACCTCTGCTGCCTCGTGGCCATACCCCCTTTTGGGACGGGCTTCAGGAGTCAACCTCGAGGACAAATCCGGAGCTGGAGCCCCTAAGGCAGTTTACTATTAACTTCAACCTCATTCTGGCAGCTCCTGTGATGGTGCTGGAACCAAGCGTATTGGTATTTGCCTTTCCATTGGACAATTTCAGCAATGTGGAGAGGGGGTACCTGCTGCATGGGTAACAGCTTCTCCTCCATATCGACCTACCCAGGCTTTGCACCCTGGAGAAGACACTCCGGCCTCGACAACCCGAGTGCAACTCCTTAGTCTCTCGAGACTGATGGATTCCTACTGTACTACTACTACCAGCACCCTGCACGCTATGCCGTTTTGGAGAACAGTGATTCAGTGTATTTAGGCTATTATTTTCACACCAAGTTCAGAAGTGTGGTTGAAATTTTGCTTTACATAAGTTGAGCATGGGCTTGAGCAAACTGTACTAGCTGGCTAGCAGCTTGAACAAACTGTACTAGCTGCTAGCAGCTTGAACAAACTGTACTGGCTGTCTAGCAGCTTGAGCAAACTGCAGTGGCTGTCTAGCAGCTTGAACAAACTGTACTGACAGTCTATCTTCTCTTCTTGAGGTTATCTTGAGATGATTTCGGGGCTTTTTTTTTAGTGTCCCCGTGGCCTGGTCCTCGACCAGGCCTCCACCCCCAGGAAGCAGCCCGTGACAGCTGACTAACACCCAGGTACCTAATTTACTGCTAGGTAACAGGGGCATAGGTTGAAAGAAATCCTGCCCATTGTTTCTCGCCGGCGCCTGGGATCAAACCCAGGACCACAGGATCACAAGTCTCGTGTGCTGTCCGCTCCGCCGACCAGCTCCCCTAGCTAACAGCTTGAACAAACTGTTCTGGCAGTCTAGCAGCTTGAGCAAACTGTACTAGCTGGCTAGCAGCTTGAACAAACTGTACTAGCTGGCTAGCAGCTTGAACAAACTGTTCTGGCAGTCTAGCAGCTTGAGCAAACTGTACTAGCTGGCTAGCAGCTTGAACAAACTGTTCTGGCAGTCTAGCAGCTTGAGCAAACTGTACTAGCTGGCTAGCAGCTTGAACAAACTGTTCTGGCAGTCTAGCAGCTTGAGCAAACTGTACTAGCTGGCTAGCAGCTTGAACAAACTGTACTAGCTGGCTAGCAGCTTGAACACTTTGTTGATGCCAGTGAAGGCAGGTTTCAACAAATGCAATTTGAGCCTTTTGAATACTCTCACAGTTCTTATGGTTGTGCTTGACAAGCTTTCTGACTTATATTCCTACATCATGGCACCCATTAAACTTCCCACTACTCCTGCTGCAGTAAAAGTGCAGAAATTAAGAAATTAAAGGTAATATTGATGCTGAAAAACAAAACAACCAAGACAGTAAAAGATAAGGTAACAATCCTCTTTTGTGGCAATGTTTCAGTCTTTTACCACATTTACAAATGTACTACAAGCCCATGCATAAATAAAAAGTTCAGAGAGATTAACAGACCATTTTACTGAATAGTTCCAGTCCAGTCAATTCAACCTGCTGCCAAGACCAGTCAGGTAAGAAAATAACAAGTATGGCCTGGGTTTTTATTGTGGGCCATCCACAAGTTAGCTAGAGCACTCTTTGATGGGCTTTGTAATCCAAAAATGAGTGGTCATGGATTATTTCACAAATGCACTTTCTAGTTGAATTTATGGCAAGACTGAGCATTATCCAGTGTCTGTGGTGGGTATTGTGGAAAGTTCCCCAATGAGTTGGTGGAGAATGTCGACTAATCCTGGCAGCCAGATATCTCAGGATATCTCGGGAAATCCAGCAATTTACCAGATGTTACCTTGCGGTTACTTTGCGATAATTTCGGAGCTTAGCGTCCTCGTGACCCAGTCCTTGACTAGGCCTCCTGGTTGCTGGACTGGTCAATCAGGCTATTGGACACGGCAGCTCACAGCCTGACGTATAAATCACAGCCTGGTTGATCAGGTTGATGTTGCAGTAATATAACTAACAAAAGTAAAGTAACCCATCAGATACTGTAATGCAATAATACAGCTGTAGCAAACAGAACCTGGCAGCATTTCCTGGGACAACTAAAACCAAAGGACCTTCACTTTACAAATACAGTAAATGAAACGAGACTTAAGAGAGCATTACCGTGGCTTCTGAGAAGAGGATGGGATGGTACTGGGATTCACTCTTGATGCACTTCTCATAGGAGTAGTCCAAAACTTTCTCAAAGGTGTCCCAATCCTCAATCATGCCTTCCTTCATGTAGTTCACCACCTCACTTCCTGGTCAATATAATAAATATTTAAATCATTAACGTCGTTAGGTCGTCAATGTAAACTTAACACGAGTTACATCCTATTTGGAAATGTTCTTTAATCCTGCCTTTTTACTACATGTTTCACAATTCACAAATGTATAACTATAGCAATCAACAAAACTAACCAAATTCTTCATGATATAAATTATCCCAAGTAGGAAAGAAAGGGTATAGTTTGCTGCTCAAACTCTGGAGATCGCAGTAGCCATTTTGTAACCCTTGACCTAGTCACACAGCCTTAAATAAGCTTTGGGAAGGTTGAGTTCAACGATTGAGATAGATTAGATAGATTACACAGGTACAGTAATTATATTGACAGATTACATACTGATAGTTTACAAAGACAGTTTAGAGATTATAGAGTTTAGATATAAATGTATATGTTATATAGATATAAATGTATATGTTGAATATGGCAGTAAGTGATAGATTAATGATTCTAGGTCGACAATGAGTCACAATAATGTGACTGAAGAAGCTAACATCATCACACAATTTGATAATGGTCCAGGACAAACCGAAACGGCGTCACTTCTCCATCTTCAGAGTTGTGGTTTAATCATCAATTCTAGGTTGAATTTTCTCTATACAGTACAGGTATTTTTTTGTTCTTCACTTGTTAAGAAAGTTGAACAAATTAACTCTCCAAAGTTCACTTTACAATTGTGTGGGGCCAGATGCGGAATATTTCCGTCAATGGACTGGGTGCATGTGTAGAAATAGAGTACAGTAATTTGATTCCTGATAGAGCCTACTTGGGTGTGCATTGCTAAGCACCTTGAAAGAGATGTTGTAGTATTGCCTCTATATATACTAAGATTCTTGGGAATGACAGTCCCTAAGGGAGCATGCAAATGCATAGACAACATTCACTCCCTTAAGGTGTTCCGTTTGGAGTCAGGGGAGTTCTTCATCAGCAAACTGGCAGTCTTGTAGCAAATGGTAGACTATTCTTTTCAGTGTTAGAAGGGATCACATTTCTATCAATTATGCCTTTTAAGGACTTTCTTATCTTGCGAGCTATTCTTGTAGCCGAGTTTTATGGGTGGGTGAGGCTCTTTAGTGCCACTCTTGATCAGTGGCTACATATTGATTTACCTTCTTTTTGATGATCTTTTCCACATAACTATTAGTTCCATTGTAGGCAAGGACACGGCCTATTTTACAGTTTGTCAACAGGTGCCAACCCCCCAACCCCAATCCTACGAACAACTCAAACACCAGTTGCAAATGAACATGGAGCATCTTAAAAGCATATGTACATCTACATAGTATTATCTATAAGCAATAAGTTAAGCCAGACTATATAAAAATAGAATATTGCAGTTAAACATATCAGGATAGCGAGTTCCCCATAACAACTTTTAATACCTGCTTGTCACACAATTAATAATAACCCTTCTGTAGTCATACAACACCTACTAGTAATATCTGTACCAATAACTATGCTAGCAATACCTCTGTAGTCATACAACTACTAGTATTATAACACCTTTGTAACCCCACAACTGCAGTACAGTACTAACAATACCTATATCCATAACCATGCTAGCAATACCTCTGTAGTCATACAACTACAGTACTAGTATTGTAACACCTTTGCGACCACACAACTGCAGTACTAGTTCTGTAATACCTTTGCGGGGAACATGGAGAGCAACAGTATCCACATAATATTTCTTTTCGTTGGTGTCTATGTCCTCAACAACTCCAACCCACGATGGAATATCAAATTTGGGAGAATCTTCACCGGCGTAGCCAACCCGCAGTGAAGAGTGGCCGGGATCAAACACCAGCGCTCCCACCTCATCTGCAAGAACAAAGTAACATAATGGTTTATTTTCATAACAGTAGCCTAAAGTTGTTAGAACAAAAATACTAAAAAGAAAATCCACTGGGGCTGTGGGGTGGGCTCAAACCTATCATTGCCAGGCTGCATACTCTACCGCTAGACCACCGTGAGTTGTAAAAATGTCATACAACCAAATTTCTGCTGAAATCACTGGAAGTCTGGAGGCTCCTACTACTACTACATAAACCCCACACATTATAAGGTTGGTAAAAATACTAAACATTGGTTAATTTTGGACAATTATCAAATTGAAATTGTGAATCTAAACAGCAAAATGTGCAAAAGACAAAGCAAAGACAGTCAAAGTGCACGGGGGGACGGGGGGATTGTGTGAAAATTCTGTTCTGGCTTCAGTAGAATCCTCAGAAATCCTTGTGTATTCAGTAGAACTCCAGGTTGCAATTCTTATGCCATGTTGTGGCCTAGTCGACTAGGGTGTGAGCGTGGGAACACCCACAGCATAAGTTTTAACCTTCATCACGGCTCCTACGGATTTTCTCATTGACACATCACATTAGTGCGATAACTCTCTCTGTATTATTATTATTATATTTGGCTCGATCTTCCCATACCAGGCCCGAAACTACTACTCCTGGGACAACACCTGTCCACATCTGACTGGCCAGTCCCCCCCAGTGAGATTATGTCCGACAGCCGGATGTGGGATAGAGCCTGCACCCTGATATGTAGCTTAAGAGCCGCACACATACCCAGGGAATGGACTGTCTCAGGCAGGCAATGTGCCCACAACACACAAACCTTGAGTGCAGCACTTAAGGTATGGAGATTCATAAAGAGGCACTGACTTGTCGTCAACTGGATAAGGACCACCACAAATGAGGAAGAAGATACATCTAAATGAAACATCCCTTGTAGGCGAGGACATTCTCTCAGTGTCCTGCACTGGGGCTACTTTCGCCGGCTCATTTTCCAGCAGACGTTTTCCTGTCGGGGACTAACCATCAAAGTCCATGTCGCCCCTGCCCTGGGAGGCGTCCAGAATGGAGGCTCCAGCATCTGCCTGTAATGTAAGTGCCCCCCCCCCCCCTGGGTGACTGCTTCCAACCCACACAGGTCCAAGAAAACCAGCTGAAGCCCAAGAGGAACTCTCGAGGAAGAGATGAGAAAATCCCTAAAGCTGCACAAGCAACCAGCAGGTGATGACATGACGGCGGTCTGATCCCAACCATCTTCAGACAGACATAGCTGCGTTGGAGAAGGTTCAACACTGGGAAAAAGAAAAAAATAATAATAATTCCAGAACTAAGTCATTTCTCATACCAGGAATGTTTGAGGGCCACAGATATAACAACACTGCAAACCAGACATGACAGGGCAGATGTTATGAAAACTTTTAAAATACTAAACAAATTGGACAATGTTGATCTGGACAATTTCTTCAAAATGTCAGGTATAACACAAACAAGGAGCAATGGTATCAAGCTCAACAAGCTACAGTGTAGAACCAAAAACAGGAGATGCTTTTTCACCCATGGAACCACGTACCTGCAGATGGTGTAAATAACAGAACTGTTGAATTATAAAATCCAACTAGAATAAATCAACAGCACAAATATGAGAAGGTGGGGGGGGGGGGGAAGAGACCTTTAACAAGCTGCTGGCTTCCTGTCCTCATTCAGGCCACTAGTGTTAATTGGCCCCCAGGTAAATTTGGGTAAATTATATAAAGGTGTTTTATGAGGTGGTTTACTTTATGAAGTGACTGGGGTTGCGACTTGTGACATGAGAGAGATGAAACTACACGGGATCATCCAGCGTCAGAGAAGATAGCAACGTCGTGGTTTGTTTTGATTCGCCAGATGTCAACACCAACCAATGCATCATATGAGATAAAGTAGACAGTTTAAAACACAGAGTTGGCCAAACATAGAAGAGGGTCTAGCAAATACTTCCAAGGCCATGTGATAAAAAATAATAAAATATAATGTGATTCAACTTTTATTATGCAAGTGAACTAGAGTTAAAAAACAAATTGAAAATGTGCCCCTTTTGATAAATTTGCTCGCTCCCCCAACTAATACACTATTTGGATACAGACCCATGGGGGCACTGCATTATTTGGATACAGATCCATGGGGGTACTGCATTATTTGGATACAGACCCATGGGGGCACTGCATTATTTGGATACAGATCCATGGGGGTACTGCATTATTTGGATACAGACCCATGGGGGCACTGCATTATTTGGATACAGACCCCATGGGGGCACTGCATTATTTGGATACAGACCCATGGGGGCACTGCATTATTTGGACACAGACCCATGGGGGCACTGCATTATTTGTATATGCAAGTGCAATGCACTGAAAAGGAGTTGTGGAAGCCAAATTCATCTCCACCTTTAGGGTCAGATTAGATAAAAGAATTCAAAGTCAGGAAAGTTAAATTATAGCACAACAGGTCCAACACCAGGGCAAAAAAAAAATGAGCTAGGCCTACCTATCCCGTAGCACCGTTAGGCGGTCCGTCTAATTATTGCAAGCTACCACAAGCTACACAAGCTTCAGAAAGCTTCCTGGCAATACGTTAGTAATGAATATGATATATTTACTCATTATAATGTTGGTGCTGAATGTACAACACGAAAAACATAATTTTAATCTGAAAAAGTATTTTTTTATAAAGACATTAGACGAAAATAAAGAGCTGGTGATGCCAAATCAAGTCGACGATCCAAGCGTCGGTTAGGTTAGGTTAGGTTAAGTTTGGTTTGATTAAGTTAGGTTAGGTTAGGTAAGGTCAGGTCAGCCTAACCTATCATATTTATTCATTACTAACGTATTGCCAGGAAGCTTTGTGTAGCTTGTGGTAATTAGACGTAGGCACTGTTAGGTAATTACCACCACTCACCTCCACCATAGACTCCACCACTCATGGTCCTCTTCCTCTATACCAGGCGCTGTGCACCCCAATGTTCCTCCTCTCGTGACTACAGCCTACTGGTGAGTCGCTAGGCAGTGAGAGGATTTAATTAGTGAGTCTCCAAGCAGTAAAAGTCGCCAATTAGTGAGTCGCCCGGCAGTGAGAGTCGCCAGGAGCAGGAATCAACAACAGAGTCGCCGACAGTTTGTTTATGTGAGTCGAGGCGCCTCATAACATCTTTATAAAGTCTTGAGATATTATTAAATTATTCCTAAATACGACTATTGGTGACTAGCTCTATACTCTGTGACATGCTTTTGAAATATAGAATTGTTTTTTATGCCTGTAAGTTATTATACTAGTATGTAAATCACATATTCATCTATTTACTTATTTATCTATGTTAACGTTATTTAATCATTTAATTAACACAGTTTTCAGTACTCAGTAATGATATAAGTGCTATTGGTCTGACTGTATATCGTCAATTAATGTTTCATAATAAATATTATGATAAACATTTAAAATAAATCTATTTCTCGAAAAATTCATTAGCTGTATCGCCTGCTTAACTTTTGCACCTTTTTAGCGCTCACTTTAAATCTATTTTCATTTTGTGTTTATTTTCTTATTGCAAAAAGTAACATTGAAGTACAATGGGCTGTTGTGAAATTTTGGTGAGTAGATAATACATTCTCGCAAAGCTAATAACTTGCATATAGAGATTCGGGCAAGTCTAAAAGTCTTAACAGCTCCTGTAGAATAGGTAGTCCAAGTCCTTGGCTTTCAAGTTGAAGACCCGAGGATTCACGAAGTAGTTACGCAAGCACTTGCGAACGTGTACATCTTTAAATCGTGTATCATCTCCAAGCTGTATTTTAAATTTAACTTTTTTTGCCATTTGCGGCTTCTGTGGGTAGGCGGTTCCATGGGTTTAAGACCCTGTGGGTGAAAAAGCATCTACTGTTCTCAGTTCTACATTGTGGCTTGTTGAGTGTCTACTTTATCCCTTTGAGATGGTTTTTATTGTCTTAATAAACGTACTTGAACGTAAACTGCTCTAACACGAACAAGGTTGCAAGCTCAATAAGCCGCAATGCAGGCCACAAAACCTATTTTTTCATCCATAGAGTTATGATAAAAATAGATATATGAACCCATGGAACTGTCTACCTGCTGAAGCCGTACATGCGAAAACACTGCATTCATTTTAAGGTTCATCATCCCCGGGAGACATCTCCCGTCACGCAGGGTGCAGTCGCACCTCCACAGATCTCCAGTATCATCTATTGATACTGGTAATGGCTCAAAAGGGCCACCACGTACGGGTTATTCATGCCCGTGCCACCTTTTGGGTGGCTTAATCTTCATCAATCAATCAATTAAGGTTCATCCTGATAAAATCACCAGCATAAATGGGAGGGACCTTTGACAAGCCACAGGCTTCCTGTCCTCGTCGAGGCCACTAGAGAGATGGTGACCCTCACATAAATTCAAGTAAATTCGGAGAAGAAGCCAACGCCACGAATGTCCGAACGTCGAGATCACACACACTAGTACAGATTCACTAATAACTAACCAAGTTATTTATAGCTAAAAAAAACAGGGAAATAATTAATCTATGCATTATTTAAATGTTATAAAGTCTATTTTAGGCGTGTTTGCCCCCGTGGAGGTTTTGTATATGATGTAAACATGTGATGAGGCTTGTTTACAACTTTACGCGGGAAGGTCCTGTGAGCCAGAGTCTCCCCGTCTCTATAGGACTTGTTGAGCTGAGTCAATAGAGTCTCTCCGTCTCTATAGGACTTGTTGAGGTGTATTCCTGTGTTTCCGGGGCTGCTTGAGGTGGATCAGCGTGTGTACGGGACTGAAGGAAGATGGAAGGTGTTGTAAGCGAGGCTCGCACGCGGGTCAACGGTGCCTTACTGGCCCAGTACAACAGTCGTCCCGTGGTGCTGATGGGTGAGGTGGACAAGGTTAGTGGTGGCAGTGCTAGTTCATTGGTGGCACTCCTGGTGCAGCGGTGGCACTCCTGGTGCAGCGGTGTCGGTGTCACGCCCGGTGCAGCGGTGTCACGCCCGGTGCAGCGGTGTCACGCCCGGTGCAGCGGTGTCACGCCCGGTGCAGCGGTGTCACGCCCGGTGCAGTCGTGTCACTCTCGGTGCAGCGGTGTCACTCCCGGTGCAGCGGTGTCACTCCCGGTGCAGCGGTGTCACTCCCGGTGCAGCGGTGTCACGCCCGGTGCAGTCGTGTCACTCCCGGTGCAGCGGTGTCACTCCCGGTGCAGCGGTGTCACTCCCGGTGCAGCGGTGTCACTCCCGGTGCAGCGGTGTCACTCCCGATGCAGCGGTTTCACTCCCGGTGCAGCGGTGTCACGCCCGGTGCAGCGGTGTCACTCCCGGTGCAGCGGTGTCACGCCCGGTGCAGTCGTGTCACGCCCGGTGCAGTCGTGTCACTCCCGGTGCAGCGGTGTCACGCCCGGTGCAGCGGTGTCACGCCCGGTGCAGCGGTGTCACGCCCGGTGCAGCGGTGTCACGCCCGGTGCAGCGGTGTCACGCCCGGTGCAGCGGTGTCACGCCCGGTGCAGCGGTGTCACGCCCGGTGCAGCGGTGTCACGCCCGGTGCAGCGGTGTCACGCCCGGTGCAGCGGTGTCACGCCCGGTGCAGCGGTGTCACGCCCGGTGCAGCGGTGTCACGCCCGGTGCAGCGGTGGCACTAATATTATTTTGCCTTGCTTGCCCTGTAATATATATATATATATATATATATATATATATATATATATATATATAATATATATATATATTAATCAATCTTGAGAAGTAGCTCAGTTGTGGTACCAATCCTTTCTGTTGTCTAAATCAATCAATAAGTTTTTATTTATGAGTTAGTACAGCATATGTGGTAATGTTACATGATTGGTATGTGCATCTAGTACAGCACTTGTGGACCTTATAAAATCTTTACTTACACTCGAGAGTTTCTGGAAAGTCTTATGGCAAAGGAAGGAAGAAAAAATCGTAACAATGATAATGATTTGTGGTGATGATGTAAATGATCATTTCTCTTTATTTTACATAATGTACTAAGAGTTTCTGGAGCTTACAAAATTCTAAATCTATTGTAAACAGTGCTTCATTAAGACGACTACTAATGCTTGCTTTGTTATGCATTTTCCTATACTGTACTGCCACCATTCCCAACACCTCTTCATCTTGTACTTACTACATCAATTATTAAATTTTGACATAATATTAATAATAATTTATTCACAAGACGGTACGAAGGGTTGGAGAGATTATATAAGATTGGGATTGTTATATTTTTGCAAAGCCACTAACATGCATAGTGTTTCTGGCAGGACATGTGTTGACCATGGGTTCTCTCTCTCTCTTTGGCAATAATCATGACATTCATAGATTTAGTTTATTTTGCATCTCCATTTTGAGAGCAACAAAATTAATGTTGTATTTGTTTTCAGGTGGACCCTTCAGGCAGAATGGTTACAGTGAGGGCAAGTGATGGCCAGCCGGTGCAGGTTAGGTTCCAGCAGCCTCTACAGGTAATGTTTTTCTCCACGTAATACCTCTATCATTATGGGGCTAATTCCTCTATTCAGGTGATGTCTCTCCTCGTCAGAATTATCTACTCTGTGGGGGATCGAGTGCCCTCCTTTTTGGGACCTCCACTTTCATGCAGTTGCTGCCTTAAGGATATTGTCCAAGTTGCTTGCTGCTCTCGTGTGGTCGGTGGTAGTGGGATTCTGTTTCACTGGTTTGTCTTGCTGGCCAGCTGTGCTTGTCCGTGCTTTAGTCAGCCTGGTCTTTGTCATTCTTGTCCTCCTTCACATTTCATCTCACTCTTGTGGATGGAGCCCCTTGCGGCTCCCTGAAGCTACAATACAGATCTAGTGCCAGACGACTAGTTGCCATCAGTTGTGGAGTTCTTTTAGGCCTACTGGGGACCATGAGCCAATACCTGGCCCCCCCTCTAATGAGGCACATGGAACAGTGGCACTATGATATAATTGTCAGTGAATTGTAATCATATCCACCACCACTGGGGATGCACCCACAAAGTCAGCAAAGCAAAGCAGACCACTGCTAGTTACTGTATATAATATATTAAGATCTCAAAATCACTAAAAGAATTCCCTCCCCCCCATATGTAAACAATCAAAATTTCATGAAATTGGTGCTACCTCATTCAACTCACCTCCCTCCCTCCCTCCTTGTTTGGGGGAAGAGGAGTGAAGCAGACCGGGTCAGCCGGTTGCTCCGGGTGTCTTGACAGCTGGGTGGACAGTACTTCGGATTCGTAATCCTGAAGTTCCGGGTTCGATCTCCGGTAGAGGCGGAGACAAATGGGCAAAATGTTTCTTTCGCCCTGATGCCCCTGTTACCTAGCAGTAAATAGATAAATGGGAGTTAGACAGCTTTGGATCCAATTATTGTGTGGTACTTGGGCATCTTTCTAGTTACTGAGTTCATCCTTCTTTTAGCCTTGGGTTTTAGCCTTTTAGCCTTCTTTTAGACCTCACCAAATAAGTCAATCCGCCATTTTTGTCTGGTTCTTTATTGATCTGTTTCCTTTACCTCAAAGGTGGTTTCCTCTCCAAGGCAACATTGGGAGTATGTATATACACTGGGGGTTCTAGAATAGTACTGATGGCCACATAGTATAGTATGTGAGTATAATACTGAGGGCCACATAGTATAGTATGTGAGTATAATACTGAGGGCCACATAGTATAGTATGTGAGTATAATACTGAGGGCCACATAGTATAGTATGTGAGTATAATACTGAGGGCCACATAGTATAGTATGTGAGTATAGTACTGAGGGCCACATAGTATAGTATGTGAGTATAGTACTGAGGGCCCCACAGCATGGTATGGGAGTATAGTACTAAGGGCCCCACAGCATGGTATGGGAGTATAGTACTAAGGGCCCCACAGCATAGTTTGTGAGAATAGTACTGAGGGCCAGTCCAGAAATCAAGCGTTGAAGGTACAGTAATGAAATTCCCTATTTTGGATGGCATCAGTTGCTCACTGTCCCTGCCTTTCTTTGCTTTTAATTCCCATGGGGATTGGGGGCAAATTGAGAGTAAGGCAAGCAGGCAAGATGAATCCTTGGGTGACTTGGGCTACCATCTGGTGGTGTACAGTACTGTACTTGGATACTAGTGCATTGGTTGCTAATCTTTTTAAAAAACCACTTCACGTGTTTCCATATTTTCTCTCATTCATCAAGATGCATACTAATAGTTTATTTTGCTTCACTTGTACTTTCGGGGTGAATTTACGTACTTAAGTTGATCTATGATCCCTATGTTTTCCTTGTCTCTTTTATTACACTAAATTCTGATCCTGGTGTTCATTTGCCTTGCGTAAGTCCAGGAGCCTTGTGGATGTTTGTGTGATACCAGAGGCCAGTGTACCAGAACCATCCAAAAAAATGGCATTCCATTTTATTTAACACTAGATGTTTCTTTACTATATTACTGTGGCATGGCTTTTGCCATTTGTCTGAATTAATTATGATAATACTGTATAGAATTATTTTATAATTTTATATTTTATTTTACTGAGGAAAGTTATATTATTAAATTATATTCAAACAGGAAATTTTGGAAGGTGTCGTTGAAATTCACGGGGTAGCCGAGGGCCGGCAACTGGTGTGCAAGTCGTACATCACCTTCCCGCTGGACGATGCCAAGAATTTTGGTAGGTTTTACAAGACTTTCAGTACTGTTTATCGGGATGTAGTAACATTAAAATATTATGTACAGTACAGTATTATATTTATAGTAGGTCCTTGCCTTAATGAACTGCACTTTAACAAATTCCTGGATGGTCTGAACAGTTTGTTTGGTGCAGATTGTTCAACGGAACAAACAAAGGTTTATATCAGCAAGGCTTGTTTGCCCAAGACACTACCAAGCTTGACTGTCGAGATGCAGCTGTGTTAGCATCTGCCTTATGTAATTTTAAACTATTGTACTGTACATTGCATAAAAACTTTTAAACAAACTTAAATACAATATATTATTTTAACCATTATATTATAAAATAACAATATTTAAATATACACAACAGTCAAAAGTGAATCAACTTTTGTACCACAATGTTATTGACGATCGTCTAAATATTATTATACTATTTAAAATAGCTTGGTCAAAGCTGTTGGGAATAGTGGTAAGATAGATAAATAGTACTGTATAAGAAAAGGATTGAATGTTAGTATGGAACATTAATATGGGGAATATAATATATGGAACTGAAACTTATTTACATAAAGTTTATTTATAATATACAAGAAGGTTCATTGGGTTTGTGAGAGTACGTAGCATTGTGTTTACATTCTTGAACACCATTAGTACTCACAGCGTTTCAGGCAGGTCCTTAATCTAACAGATAATATTAAGTAGGTAAATTCTAGCAAAATTTATAAAATGTTAACAGGTACAGTACATTGTAAGAAAATATTGAGAGATTAGTATGCTTGCTTAAGAAATAAATTTGTTAGTGTATGTATGTGGGCTGAAAATAGTTATGATGAAGATTGAGCTGTGTTTTACACATGGAGTCATGGAAGGAAATGCGGAGTGGAGTAGGTGAAGTGCAATACACATGGGTGATACCAACACAACAGGGAGCCGGTCGGCCCAGACGACAGCACACTGGACTTGTGATCCTGTGGTCCTGGGTTCGATCCCGGGTGCCGGCGAGAAACAATGGGCAGAGTTTCTTTCACCCTATGCCCCTGTTACCTAGCAGTAAAATAGGTACCTGGGTGTTAGTCAGCTGTCACGGGCTGCTTCCTGGGGGTGGAGGCCTGGTCGAGGACCGGGCCGCGGGGACACTAAAGCCCCGAAATCATCTCAAGATAACCTCAAGATTAACACCTAAATTATCTTTATTTCAGATATGCAGGCATATGACCAAGCCATCCGACTGATTCACTCTGTGAAAGACAACCCTTGGAAGTTTGAATAACCTGACTTGAAATGATTATCCACTTGCCTGTTCTTTTGTGAATATTATGTCTGTCAAAGGAAATATTTGTAACGTGTGATTTTCTTTGTTATTAAATGTAAACCAGAAGTTTGATTTACTTGTTTATTCTCCCATTGATAGTTACTTAAAAAAAAAAGTGCCGCTCTTAAAATTTGTGTTTATTTTACTTAAATTTATAAATTTTTGAGCCAGAAATGCAATATACATTACAGTTCCATCATTGTAGTCACACATACTTTCATAGTATTGTAAGAATGACTCCCTCAGTTGAATACGAGTCAGCCTGTACACAATAATTATTAACTGTTCGTACAGTACCTGCAGGTAAAAGGGTTATTTTGTAAGTTTTAATTTAGTTCTATGGAAACGTGACTAGTATTTTTGACTAGAATTGTAGAATACAGTATTGACTAGAATACTGTATTTTTAATTTATGCAGGGTGTTTAGATTTCTAGTTTAGGCATATTTCTCGTTCTATTATTGTAGTCAGGGTTTAAGGTTTTAGTTTCTTTTAACAAATTGCTTTAGATACATTTTATAACAAGACTGTATTTCTTGTATATTTGATTTTATACAACAGATTTACATGTCCAACAGCTAAATGTATTATACCTTGTCGGTATGATCACCTTGGGCCATCTTGAAGTGGATCAGAATGAGGTGGATCTAACATCATAAGAGGGCATGAGTGATCAAATTCAGGTTGGGAAAAGCTAATCCCCCCTCATGTGATCACCATATTTTAAGATGGACTACAAATATAGAAACCACATAAAGGTCCATGATGACGAATTTCCAGATTACCATCGGGGACACTTGTCAAGGAATGAGAGAGGAGCTGCAAAACATCTGGAGGGAGCTGACAGGTGAACATGGCATGGAAGCGTCATGGTATAACTTGAAAAAAGTCATCACGGAACTCGTTAAAAAATGTGACATAAAGGAGAGAAAAAAAAAGGGAACTAGATGGATGACACAGGCAGTAAAACAAGAATTGATATCTAAGCGGAACCTCTGGAGAATGTATACATCCACGATGATGATCATTGATTATGAGATACATAAAAGGGCACCAAACTCGGCCACTCGGGGAGCCGGTCGGCCGAGCGGACAGCACACTGGACTTGTGATCCTGTGGTCCCGGATTCGATCCCGGGCGCCGGCAAGAAACAATGGGCAGAGTTTCTTTCACCCTATGCCCCTGTTACCTAGCAGTGAAATAGGCACCTGGGTGTTAGTCAGCTGTCATGGGCTACTTCCTGGGGGTGGAGGCCTGGTCGAGGACCGGGCCACGGGGACACTAAAGCCCCGAAATCATCTCAAGATAACCTCAAGATAACCCAAGAAATCAGATCAGCCAAAAGAAACTATGAAAGAAAACATAAAAGAAAGATCCAAAGTTCTGTGCCTATATACAGTAAGAAGTAAAAACAAAGGACTGTAGGACCTTTAAAAAGGTAAGAAATAACCAAATTATAATGGATGATAAAAGGGCAGCAAACACACTGAATATTTTACATCAGTGTTTGCACTAGAAAGGTTAAATGACATCCCATCACCCACAAATGTTTGAAGGAGGTGAAGAGAATGAATTTAAGGATATACCCATGACATGCGACATAATCAGGAAGAGCATCGACAAACTAAAAGATTCAAAAGCCCCAGGTGGGGATGGAATTCAATCTAGTCATAAAGGAACTGGTAGAAAAACTATGCCTAACACTGAAATTTGACTCCTGAGCGTGGTTTTTGAGCCGAATTCTCACTCTCTGCAAGTATTTTCCTTTCAAATTACGACTTTTTTATATTGAAGATATGCCAGTTACTGAAAACTGCGATGGGTCATATTTTGCACAACCCTCCCTGCAGTTTTCAAAATATCTGAAATTTCGGAAATTTGACTCCTCAGCATGATTTTTGAGACGAATTTTGACTCTGCACAAATTTTGTTTCAAATTACGACTTTTTATACATAAAATATGCCAATTACTGAAAACGGAAATGGGTCATATTTACATAAACCCCCCTGCAGTTTTCAAAATATCTGAAATTTCGGAAATTTGACTCCTCAGCGTGATTTTTGAGCCGAATTCTGCCTGCACCTATTTTCAGTTTCAAATTTCGACTTTTTATACCGAAAATATGCCTATTACTGAAAACTGCGATAGATCATATTTTGCCCAAATCCCCCTGCAGTTATCAAAATATTTGAAATTTCGGAAATTTGATTCCTGAGCGTGATTTTTTATCCGAATTCGAACTCTCTACACCTATTTTCAGTTTTAAATTACTAATTTTTATACCGAAAATATGCCAATTACTGAAAACGGCGATGGGTCATATTTTACCAAAACTCCCCTGCAGTTTTCAAAATATCTGAAATGTCGAGAATTTGACTCATGAACCTGATTTTTGAGACGAATTCTCACTCTCTGCACCTATTTTTAGTTTCAAATTACGATTTTTACAAGGAAAATATGCCAATCACTGTAAACGGTGATAGGTCATATTTTGCCCAAACCCCCCTGCAGTTTTCCAAATATCTGAAATGTCGGAAATTTGACTACTGAGCGTGATTTTTGAGCCGAATTCTGACTCTGCATCTATTTTTAGTTTCAAATTACGACTTTTTACAAGGAAAATATGCCAATTCCTGAAAATGCCGATGTGTTATATTTTGCCCAAACCCCCCCTGCAGTTTTCAAAATATATGAAATGTCGGAAATTTGACTCCTGAGCGTGATTTTTGAGCCGAATTCTGACTCTCTACGCCTATTTTCAGTTTCAAATTTCGACTTTTTATACCGAAAATATGCCAATTACTGAAAACGGTGATAGGTCATATTTTGCCCAAACCCCCCTGCAGTTTTCAAAATATCTGAAATGTCGGAAATTTGACTCATGAGCGTGATTTTTGAGCCGAATTCTCACTCTCTGCACTTATTTTCATTTTCAAATTACGAATTTTTATACCGAAAATATGCCAATTACTGACAACGGCGATGGGTCATATTTTGCCCAAACCCCCCTGCAGTTTTCAAAATATCTGAAATTTCGGAAATTTGACTCTTGAGCGTGATTTTTGAGCTGAATTCTGACTCTTTGCGCCTATTTTCAGTTTCAAATTTCGACTTTTTATACCGAAAATATGCCAATCACTGTAAACGGTGATAGGTCATATTTTGCCCAAACCCCCCTGCAGTTTTCAAAATATCTGAAATTTCGGAAATTTGACTCCTGAGCGTGATTTTTGAGCTGAATTCTGACTCTTTGCGCCTATTTTCAGTTTCAAATTTCGACTTTTTATACCGAAAATATGCCAATCACTGTAAACGGTGATAGGTCATATTTTGCCCAAACCCCCCTGCAGTTTTCCAAATATCTGAAATGTCGGAAATTTGACTCCTGAGCGTGTTTTTTGAGCCGAAATCTCACTCTCTGCACCTATTTTCCTTTTCAAATTACGACATTTTATACTGAAAATATGCCAATTACTGAAAACGGCGATGGGTCATATTTTGCCCAAACCCACCTGCAGTTTTCAAAATATGCGAAATTTCGGAAATTTGACTCCTGGGCGTGATTTTTGAGCCGAATTCTGACTCTCTGCACCTATTTTCAGTTTCAAATTACGACTTTTTATACCGAAAATATGCCAATTACTGAAAACGGCGATGTGTCATATTTTGCCCAAACCCCCCTGCAGTTTTCAAAATATCTGAAATGTCGGAAATTTGACTCATGAACCTGATTTTTGAGACGAATTCTCACTCTCTGCATCTATTTTTAGTTTCGAATTTCGAATTTTTATACCGAAAATATGCCAATTACTGAAAACGGTGATAGGTCATATTTTGCCCAAACCCCCGGCAGTTTTCAAAATATTTGAAATGTCGGAAATTTGACATATGAACCTGAGTTTTGAGACGAATTCTCACTCTCTGCACCTATTTTCATTTTCAAATTACGACTTTTTATACCGAAAATATGCCATTTACTGAAAACGGCGATGGGTCATATTTTGCCCAAACCCCCCTGCAGTTATCAAAATATCTGAAATGTCGAAAATTTGACTCCTGAGCGTGATTTTTGAGCCGAATTCTGACTCTGCGCCTTTTTTCAGTTTCAAATTTCGCCTTTTTATACCGAAAATATGCCAATTACTGAAAACGGCGATGGGTCATATTTTGCCCAAACCCCCCCTGCAGTTTTCAAAATATCTGAAATGTCGCAAATTTGACTCCTGAGCGTGATTTTTGAGCCGAATTCTGACTCTCTGCACCTATTTTTTGTTTCAAATTTCGACTTTTTATACCGAAAATATGCCAATTACTGAAAACGGCGATGGGTCATATTTTGCACCTGGTGATATGGAGGTTTCGGCAGTGGTGGTGGAGGTTCATGCGGAGGATGCGGGCGTAGGTGTTGGGGGTTCCGTGTTGGTTTCTGTGTGGGACCCCGTGTGCCCCCTGCTCTGGGCTCCTCGGAATGGGAGGTTGAGTCCCCTCCTGTGGTGCCTGATGAGGCTTGTGACCTAGTGATGGTCCTCAAGGGCTCTGTGTCTGTGCCGCATGCTCCACGGACCAGCGGCAACATATGGTCACCCCCCTGCTGCTTCGGCTCCTGTGTCGCAACCTCTTGAACGTTCGTTCCCTGTGGTGTCGCCCCCCCCCCCCCGTGTTGCTGACCTCTTCCGGGGAAGCAGTCGCCTTGTCTTGGGGTGCGCTGTGTCGGAAGCTGGTGTGGCGTTGGGTGAGGCTGAGGTCCGGGAGTTCGTCCACCGTGTGGGTGCCCGGGGTGCGGGTTTTTCTCAAAGGAGTTCCTGATTTTTTTGAGGCGCCCTAAGGCCCCGCCTGGCGGTTCGATTCCGGAAGACCTGCAGGTGGTTTGGGAGGAGTACTATTTGCAGTTTCCGGAGAAGGATTATCCGCGAAAATGTGTGTATGGGTTGTCTTCACCCTTCCGCCACTTGCATCCCGCCAAACACACACCGAAACTACGACGTTGGTACAACGTTCGAACAAGTTTTAACACCTCCTAACCAGTTATAACAACCAATATAGCAAGTTGTAACAACGTTCTAATACGTCATAAACACGTTAAGCCAAGATGTAACAACTTTATTACAAGTTGTAACAAGCGGAAAATAGAGACAGTTTCGGTTTGTGTTTCCAGGGATGTAGCGTTTTCGGTGTGACACGGTTTGTGTGTTGTGAGCCTTTCAGGGGGTTTGTTATGTTAAACATACGTATTATTTGTGCTTTGTGGTTGATTTTGTGTCCGGTTCGGAGTATGTGTGTTATAATTTTGTGTGTTTTTGTTACATTGTCTGTGTTGTCCTGTGTTTGGGTTGAGGTTGTTCTGTTAACTATTTGCTTTGCAATATTTCATTTACCTCTCTAAACACCAACACGTATATTTATATACTTAATATAAGCAATGGATACACATATATTAAACAATTGTTTAATATTATTGTTTATTATTCAGTATTGTTTAATACATTTACCTCAAGTACTCAGTCTTGTCGAATAACTTAGATCTTGTGCTATATTACCTTTGCTGATCATTGAACTATAGAGTCGTCATAGGTATAGATAGACCTATACCTTCCGGCTAGATGGGGGTAGCTGGAAGGTATTTAAAGTCGTAATTTACAATTCCAAATACGTGCAATCACCCTGAATTCCGCTCATAAATAACGCCTAAGAATCATATTACGGATAGGCATCGTATTTTGAAAGCTGCTGGTCAATTTGGGCAAAATCTGGCCAACCGCCGGTTTCACTAATTTACATATTTTCGGTATAAAATGTCGAAATTTAAAACTCCAAATGCTACAATTCTTTAACCCCTCCCCGCCCATGAAAGAAACTTTTGCTTGTGACTGTACTTGTTCAGCAGGGAAAGTTCCTGCAGGACTCTGTACGCATTCACAGCTTGCTATACTCGCGGCCTTTCAACTAAGCACAAACTTTAAACGGGAAAAAAATTAATTTGACAGGAATAACAAAAAAGTTACACTGTGGCAGCTGCTACGGCCCGGAGTAAAGGTGTGCTCTCGCCAGGCTATTGGGCTACTTGTAACCCAAATGAAAAGCCAGATATATTTGTCGCTACTTACTATTCTTTCCGGCTACTGTTAAGATAAGCTGGCCTGTGTACTCTGTAAAGGGAATCAATCGTTAAAAATAATATTTTGGCTAGTTTTATAGATCAAATTCGTGACTTGTATTGAAGTCGTGACTTCCAGCACCCGAAGTCTGGCAGCCCTGCCACCAGCACTGGCCAGTTATCATCTGCTGCTGGGAGTGGGAGGACGTGTCGTGCGGGCGCGCTCTTCACAACTTTGTGGCCCTGAAAAACTTGCCTGCTGTGTTTTTTGACATATTTAATCATTCTCTTTAATGTCGTGTACGACTATGAGGCCATCCGAGTCGTACAGACGTTACAGGTAAATATATATATATTTATTTTACAAATACGCACCTATAACTATTAAAGTACAATGTATAATTTGCTTTTAATATATCGAGAACAGTGAAAAAGGGAATTTTACCCAAGATAAATCCCCAAAACCAAGGGACAGTGTCGACAGGCACCAAGGGACAGTGTCGACAGGGACCAAGGGACAGTGTCGACAGGGACCAAGGGACAGTGTCGACAGGCACCAAGGAACAGTGTCGACAGGCACCAAGGGACAGTGTCGACAGGGACCAAGGGACAGTGTCGACAGGCACCAAGGGACAGTGTCGACAGGGACCAAGAGACAGTGTCGACAGGCACCAAGGGACTGTGTCGACAGGCACCAAGGGACAGTGTCGACAGGGACCAAGAGACAGTGTCGACAGGCACCAAGGGACTGTGTCGACAGGCACCAAGGGACTGTGTCGACAGGGACCAAGGGACAGTGTCAACAGGCACCAAGGGACAGTGTCAACAGGCACCAAGGGACTGTGTCGACAGGCACCAAGGGACTGTGTCGACAGGGACCAAGGGACAGTGTCGACAGGG
The DNA here is from genome assembly GCF_040958095.1 of Procambarus clarkii. Classification (NCBI taxonomy): domain Eukaryota; kingdom Metazoa; phylum Arthropoda; class Malacostraca; order Decapoda; family Cambaridae; genus Procambarus; species Procambarus clarkii. Next base: position 30,398,577 of record NC_091185.1, read on the forward strand.
ACCAAGGGACAGTGTCGACAGGCACCAAGGGACAGTGTCGACAGGGACCAAGGGACAGTGTCAACAGGGACCAAGGGACAGTGTCGACAGGGACCAAGGGACAGTGTCGACAGGGACCAAGGGACAGTGTCGACAGGCACCAAGGGACTGTGTCGACAGGCACCAAGGGACAGTGTCGACAGGGACCAAGGGACAGTGTCGACAGGGACCAAGGGACAGTGTCGACAGGCACCAAGGGACAGTGTCGACAGGGACCAAGGGACAGTGTCGACAGGCACCAAGGGACTGTGTCGACAGGGACCAAGTTACTGTGTCGACAGGGACCAGGGACTGTGTCGACAGGGACCAAGGGACAGTGTCGACAGGCACCAAGGGACTGTGTCGACAGGCACCAAGGGACTGTGTCGACAGGGACCAAGGGACAGTGTCGACAGGGACCAAGGGACAGTGTCGACAGGGACCATGGGACAGTGTCGACAGGCACCAAGGGACTGTGTCGACAGGGACCAAGGGACTGTGTCGACAGGCACCAAGGGACTGTGTCGACAGGGACCAAGGGACAGTGTCGACAGGGACCATGGGACAGTGTCGACAGGCACCAAGGGACTGTGTCGACAGGGACCAAGGGACAGTGTCGACAGGGACCATGGGACAGTGTCGACAGGCACCAAGGGACTGTGTCGACAGGGACAGTGTCGACAGGGACCAAGGGACAGTGTCGACAGGGACCAAGGGACAGTGTCGACAGGCACCAAGGGACTGTGTCGACAGGGACAGTGTCGACAGGGACCAAGGGACAGTGTCGACAGGGACCAAGGGACAGTGTCGACAGGCACCAAGGGACTGTGTCGACAGGCACCAAGGGACTGTGTCGACAGGGACCAAGGGACAGTGTCGACAGGGACCAAGGGACAGTGTCGACAGGCACCAAGGGACTGTGTCGACAGGGACCAGGGACTGTGTCGACAGGGACCAAGGGACTGTGTCGACAGGGACCAGGGACTGTGTCGACAGGGACCAGGGACTGTGTCGACAGGGACCAAGGGACTGTGTCGACAGGGACCAAGGGAATGTGTCGACAGGCACCAAGGGAATGTGTCGACAGGCACCAAGGGACTGTGTCGACAGGCACCAAGGGACTGTGTCGACAGGCACCAAGGGACTGTGTCGACAGGCACCAAGGGACTGTGTCGACAGGCACCAAGGGACTGTGTCGACAGGCACCAAGGGACTGTGTCGACAGGCACCAAGGGACTGTGTCGACAGGCACCAAGGGACTGTGTCGACAGGCACCAAGGGACTGTGTCGACAGGCACCAAGGGACTGTCGACAGGCACCAAGGGACTGTGTCGACAGGCACCAAGGGACTGTGTCGATAGGCACCAAGGGACTGTGTCGACAGGCACCAAGGGACTGTGTCGACAGGGACCAAGGTACAGTGTCGACAGGCATCAAGGGACAGTGTCGACAGGCACCAAGGGACAGTGTCGACAGGCACCAAGGGACAGTGTCGACAGGCACCAAGGGACAGTGTCGACAGGCACCAAGGGACAGTGTCGACAGGCACCAAGGGACAGGGACCAAGGGACAGTGTCGACAGGCACCAAGGGACAGTGTCGACAGGCACCAAGGGACAGGGACCAAGGGACAGTGTCGACAGGCACCATGGGACAGGGACCAAGGGACAGTGTCGACAGGCACCAAGGGACAGGGACCAAGGGACAGTGTCGACAGGCACCAAGGGACAGGCAGCAAGGGACAGTGTCGACAGGCACCAAGGGACAGGGACCAAGGGACAGTGTCGACAGGCACCAAGGGACAGTGTCGACAGGCACCAAGGGACAGTGTCGACAGGCACCAAGGGACAGTGTCGACAGGCACCAAGGGACAGTGTCGACAGGCACCAAGGGACAGTGTCGACAGGCACCAAGGGACAGTGTCGACAGGCACCAAGGGACAGTGTCGACAGGCACCAAGGGACAGTGTCGACAGGCACCAAGGGACAGTGTCGACAGGCACCAAGGGACAGTGTCGACAGGCACCAAGGGACAGTGTCGACAGGCACCAAGGGACAGTGTCGACAGGCACCAAGGGACAGGGACCAAGGGACAGTGTCGACAGGCACCAAGGGACAGTGTCGACAGGCACCAAGGGACAGGGACCAAGGGACAGTGTCGACAGGCACCAAGGGACAGGGACCAAGGGACAGTGTCGACAGGCACCAAGGGGTACAACTTCCCAAATTTGGGAGCAATATCCGCCAGGGGATGACCCTGGTAGACCCGAAGGAGACCACTGGGGTCTTCCTAGGGCGGGTGGGGACCTTAGGACCAGGAGATTGGTCTTAAGTCCTGCAGGAGGGGGGGAGGGGACTTAGCTTAAGTGGGTAGCAAGGGGAAATGATAGCCGGCTCTTCAGGCTGTCAGGATATCAACTATTCGATATCTTTATTACTGGTCGTTTTCTTTCTAATTTTTATTTTTATTGACTGCCAAAGGAGACCATTTGCCAACGCCCACCAAAGGATTCGTGACTCTGGTAACTGTTGTGTGGTAATGTAGTGTTATCAGTATTTACATGGCCTTTATGGACTGGGTAAACCACGTTTGTTGTTATTTAATTATATATACAAGAAGGTACATTGGGGTTTGTGAGAGTTTATGACTCTGATGTTTACATTCTGTCCTAGCCATACACACACATAGTTTCGGGCAAGAAACATCGTTAATGGCTAGGCTTTGTGAGGGAAGAGGCTTTCTACCCACCTTTTTTTCCTTTCTTCAACTTAATACTGCTTGAGATCAAAGCTTAAATTAAGTTTTAGTCTAAAGTGTTTTTTTTTTTATCCCACACCTTGAGTTCCTGAACCGATTATGTGCCTCTGTAATCCTTTACACCACCGCCCACGGGATGGGTATGGGGTGCATAATAAAGGAAGACATTGAATTGCCCGGCTTTAGGCTCTTTCTACAAATCCAACATTATGTTTGTAACTCATCTTGTATGTATGTACTTTTTACCTGAATAAACATTTGATTTGAGGATGTATGGAGTGGGCCAAATGCTGTTAAATAGAGAGAAAAAATGCTATGTGAGTAGCAGTGTACTAGTTTACATAGAGCACAATACATGCCTATGTCGCTGTAACATTTCAGTGTCGTAGCAACACACGAAAAATGTATTCACTTTACGAAATTATACAGTAAAATTTCATACAGTTTACATTTCATTGAAGTAATATATGATGTACATAATAATTTTTAAAGAGTACATTTTAATTATCGACCCTGAAGCATCTTAAATTTGCTAAACGGCTTGTGTCTACGGTGCTGGGTGCTGTGTAGCACAGCTGGGGGGTGGTGTCCTTGGAGCCACGGTGCTGGGGTGCTGTGTGGCACAGCTGGGGGGTGGTGTAGCACAGCTCGGGGGGGGGGGGTTGTCCTTGGAGCCACGGTGCTGGGGTGCTGTGTGGCACAGCTTGGGGTGCTGTGTAGCTCAACTGGGGTGCTGTGAGGCACAGCTGGGGTGCTGTGTAGCACAGCTGGGGTGCTGTGTAGCTCAGCTTGGGGTGCTGTGTGGCACAGCTTGGGGCGGGGTGTCCTTGGAGCCACGGTGCTGGGGTGCTGTGCAGCACAGCTTGGGTGCTGTGAGACACAGTTGGGAGGTGGGGGATGTATTCTGAAAACACATTTTGTGTGTCAAATGTCCAACCATATCACTTCAGATAAATTGTCCTGTTTCACTCTGTGTGGGGTTGTGACTCCAGAGCCGTGACTCCAGAGCCGTGAGAGCCTTCACTAGTAAACAATTCCGGCCCCTTTACTGGGAGTGAGGAACTTGCCAAAGAGCCTTCCTGGCTTATTGGAAAATGTTATTTTGTTAAAAAAAAAATTTGCTGAACAAATGTTCTATAATTTACTTCTATTTTCTCATATGAGCCGGCGAAGGTTTGCTGTTATTCTGAATGCAACAAAATTGTTTATACTCTGATTACTGTTTTAGTTTAATAGGGTCAGAAAATTATTACCCTAACCTAACCCCGATTGTCCAAGTGGTTGGGCACCATTCCTTTCCCCCTGTTCCATCCCAAATCCTTATCCTGACCCCTTCCCAGTGCTATATAGTTGTAATGGCTTGGTTCTTTTTCCCTGATTGATCTCTTCCCCCCCTCTGTACTATTAAAATTTTGTAGGGCGCGAGGAAATAGGCCAAAAACCAAATTTAAATGTTCCTAGGCCTAGTTTAGCACATGTATATTATACTAGATAGGTTGTATATGGCTTTGTCTAGGTCTCTGCCCTTCCTTCTCTCTCTGTCCCTCTCCCTCCCTCCCTCCCTCTCCTCTCTCTCTGTTCCTCTCCCTCCCTCCCCTCTCTCTCTCTGTCCCTCTCCCTCCCTCCCCTCTCTGTTTCTCTACCTGCCTCCCCTCTCTCTCTGTTCCTCTCCCTCCCTCCTCTCTCTCTCTGTCCCTCTCCCTCCCTCCCCTCTCTGTTTCTCTACCTCCCTCCCCTCTCTCTGTTCCTCTCCCTCCCTCCCCTCTCTCTGTCCCTCTCCCTCCCTCCCCCTCTCTGTCTCTCTCTCCTCTTTGTTATCCCTTTCCCTGCCACGCCTCTCTTCTCCTCTTTTCCATCTCCCGTAACTCCTCCCCTCACTGTGCTCCCTGTTCCCCCTTCTACAACTTTATCCTTCCCTCTCACCCCCCCCCCTGACTCTCCTTCCCTCTCCGTGTCTAACCAGTCTAATCCCATTCCTTTTCTCCTTACCTCTCTCTTCCCTAATGTTTCCCTCTGCCCCTTTCTCTCACCACCCCCCCCCCCTCATCTCTCCCCTCATCTCTCCCTCCCTCCCTCTCAGCAAATGCATTATTATAAAGCAATGATAAATAACTATGTAAAACATAACCCCGTTATCAGACTTAAATTCTTGAAAATCGCAGAGAGTGGGGGTCACTCTAAATGCCAATATTTCTTAAAGTGGGGCACTGGGGCTAACCCTGACCTCTTCATTTCTCATCTTAAGAGAGTTTAGTGATGCTAACCTTCAAGTGAATGATCCCCCAACCTCGCACAGACACACAGGCATTCCTCTTTTTATTATTGATGCAGATTGGGCGTAAGATCGGCTTAAGGTTGCTTGAACAGTTCAAGTTCCTTAGTTCAATTTTAATTTTTTTTTTAGTATATAATTTGGGGGTAATTCAGTAAGGCAAAATGTGAACTTTTCTGGCTCCAACAGTCCATTTTTGTACGTTTTAGCGAACAGCTGCTGTAAGTTCGGTCATTTTAAGAGGATGGGTTGTGTGGGACATGTGTGGCTGGCGTCGTGTCTCCATCCTGATCCACACCGGAGCTCAGTCCAACAAACCAATATTTACACTACGAGACAGCCCCAAACAGATCGAAGAAAGAGGAGGGTAGGAGGAGGAAGACTTCTCCATGGACAGTTTGTTAATTCAGTCATCCCTCAACTGGCGGGACCAATTCGGTGTACGAACTGGCAGCCTGTCCTCTTACAACCTGTCCTCCTACAACTTGTCCTCCTACAGCCTGTCCTCCTACAGCCTGTCCTCCTACAGCCTGTCCTCCTACAGCCTGTCCTCCTACAGCCTGTCCTCCTACAGCCTATCCTTCTACAGCCTGTGCTCCTACAACCTGTCCTACAGCCTGTCCTCTTACAGCCTGTCCTCCTACAGCCTGTCCTCCTACAGCCTGTCCTCCTACAGCCTGTCCTCCTACAACCTGTCCTCCTACAACCTGTCCTCCTACAGCCTGTCCTCCTGCAACCTGTCCTCCTGCAACCTGTCCTCCTACAGCCTGTCCTCCTACAACCTGTCCTCCTACCAAGAACGTCGCTTTTCGCACGTATGCGTCACATAAGGCCAAAAATCGTCGTACTAGACAATGGAAGCGGCTGGCGAAAGTGACGTACTGTCCCGTTTTCTGTTTTGGGTCCTCTGGCAGGTCAGGAGAGACTACTTTAAATTGACCGTTTTCTGGACGTTTGGCGAACCCTTAGGAGGACGGACTGGTTGACTGAAACGGAAATGGTGTTGAGTGGGAAGAGAGAGAATGTACCCAACTTCTGGGCACCTTCCCGGTCGCTGTCTGTTGTCCCGGTACCCACTCACATCTATTGACCTCACAAGATCTATTGTGAGGTCAATAGATCTTTATGCCCCCGTCTACTAGCCTTGTACCTGCTGCGTATCAGCTTGGCTACTCTTTCAAATTCTTTCTCGAATCTCGCCTTAAAGTCATGCAAGCGATGAGTCACAATAACGTGGCTAAAGTATGATGGCCAGACCACACACTAGAAGGTGAAGGGACGACGACGTTTCGGTCCGTCCTGGACCATTCTCAAGTGGATTGTGATGAGGAAGTCGAGAGAGGCAATAAATAGGCACGAGAGATGAGAAGGAGAAAATAATGGATGGAGGTGACTTCCACAACTTACTCTTTTAGAGTAAGTTGTAGAGTAAGTTATCTTGAGATGATTTCGGGGCTTTAGTGTCCCCGCGGCCCGGTCCTCGACCAGGCCTCCACCCCCAGGAAGCAGCAGGACAGCTGACTAACACCCAGGTACCTATTTTACTGCTAGGTAACAGGGGCATTCAGGGTGAAAGAAACTTTGCCCATTTGTTTCTGCCTCGTGCGGGAATCGAACCCGCGCCACAGAATTACGAGTCCTGCGCGCTATCCACCAGGCTACGAGGCCCCTAGGAAGCGGTACTCCACTTCCTGACTACTCTTACAGGGTTGGAGTACTTTGTTACGTTCCTTAGGCTCGTTTGTGTTTCCAGCTTGTTCCTGTGTTACCCCCCCCCCCTGGTCCTGCCTTCTCTCAAACTGAAAAGAGTCATCCTTGTCCACATAATTCCCCCCCCCTCAGTATCTTGTATGTTGTGACCATATCTCCTCTGTTCCTTCTATCCTCTAGGATTGTGAGATGTAGTTCATTAGCCTAGGTTCATAAATGAACCCTCTTAGCTCTGGCACCAATCTTATTGAAAATCTCTGTACTTTTAACATTTTTGATTTTTGCTTTACAAGGTCCGGATTCGATGCCGGTGTACAGCAGAGGAGGATTAATGGGTCAAACACCGGGGTCCAGAGCTACAGCTCAACACACGAGAGTACAGCAAGATGAATACTTTAGCTTCATCGCGTCTGTGTGTGTACTTTTTTTTGTACTCACCTAATTGTGCTTGCGGGGGTTAAGCTCTGGCTCTTTGGTCCCGCCTCTCAACCGTCAATCAACTGGTGTACAGATTCCTGAGCCTACTGTCTGCTGTCTGTCTGTCTGCTGGCTCTATCATATCTACATTTGAAACTGTGTATGGAGTCTGCCTCCACCATATCACTTCCTAGTGCATTCCATTTACTGACTACTCTGACACTGAAAAAGTTCTTTCTAATGTCTCTGTGGCTCATTTGGGTACTCAGCTTCCACCTGTGTCCCCTTGTTCGCGTCCCACCAGTGTTGAATAGTTTATCCTTGTTTACCCGGTCGATTCCCCTGAGGATTTTGTAGGTTGTGATCATGTCCCCCCCTTACTCTTCTGTCTTCCAGTGTCGTAAGGTGCATTTCCCGCAGCCTTTCCTCATAACTCATGCCTCTTAGTTCTGGGACTAGTCTAGTAGCATACCTTTGGACTTTTTCCAGCTTCGTCTTGTGCTTGACAAGGTACGGGCTCCATGCTGGGGCCGCATACTCCAGGATTGGTCTTACATATGTTGTGTACAAGATTCTGAATGATTCCTTACACAGGTTCTTGAACGCCGTTCTGATGTTAGCCAGCCTCGCATATGCCGCAGACGTTATTCTCTTTATGTGGGCTTCAGGAGACAGGTTTGGTGTGATATCAACTCCTAGATCTTTCTCTCTGTCTGTTTCATTAAGTACTTCATCTCCTATTCTGTATCCTGTGTCTGGCCTCCTGTTTCCACTGCCTAGTTTCATTACTTTGCATTTACTCGGGTTGAACTTCAACAGCCATTTGTTAGACCATTCACTAAGTCTATCTAGGTCATCTTGTAGCCTCCTACTATCATCCTCTGTTTCAATCCTCCTCATAATTTTTGCATCGTCGGCAAACATTGAGAGGAACGAATCTATACCCTCTGGGAGATCATTTACATATACCAGAAACAGTATAAGTCCAAGGACTGACCCCTGCGGGACTCCACTTGTAACGTCTCGCCAATCTGAGACCTCACCCCTCACACAGACTCGTTGTCTCCTGTTGCTTAGGTACTCCTCTATCCACCGGAGTACCTTCCCTTTCACTCCAGCCTGCGTCTCCAACTTTCGCACTAGCCTCTTGTGTGGCACTGTATCAAAGGCTTTCTGACAATCCAAAAATATGCAGTCTGCCCACCCTTCTCTTTCTTGCCTTATTTTTGTTGCCTGGTCGTAGAATTCAAGTAACCCTGTGAGGCAGGACCTGCCATCCCTGAAACCATGTTGATGCTGTGTTACAAAGTTCCTTCGCTCCAGATGCTCCACTAGTTTTTTTCGCACAATCTTCTCCATCAGCTTGCATGGTATGCAGGTTAGGGACACTGGCCTGTAGTTCAGTGCCTCCTGTCTATCCCCTTTCTTGTATATCGGGACTACGTTAGCTGCTTTCCAAATATCTGGCAGTTCCCCCTGTTGCCAGTGATTTGTTATACACTATGGAGAGTGGTAGGCACAGTTCTCCTGCTCCTTCCTTTAGAACCCAAGGGGAGATTCCATCTGGGCCTATAGCCTTTGTCACATCCAACTCTAGTAAACACTTCCTTACTTCCCCGCTGGTAATCTCAAACTCTTCCAGTGGTTCCTGGTTAGCTATTCCCACACTTACCTCTGGAATTTCTCCTTGCTCTAAGGTGAAGACCTCCTGGAATTTCTTATTCAATTCCTCACACACTTCCTTGTCATTTGTAGTGAATCCTTCCGCCCCTATCCTTAATTTCATAACCTGTTCCTTTACTGTTGTTTTTCTCCTGATGTGGCTATGCAACAATTTAGGCTGAGTCTTTGCCTTGCTTGCGATGTCATTTTCGTATTGTCTTTCTGCCTCTCTTCTCATCCTGACATATTCATTCCTGGCATTCTGGTATCTTTCTCTGCTCTCCAGTGTCCTGTTATTCCTATAGTTTCTCCATGCCCTTTTACTTTGCTGCTTAGCTAGCCCACATCTCTGATTAAACCATGGGTTTCTCGTGTGTGTGTGTGTACTCACCTAATTGTACTCACCTAATTGTGCTTGCGGGGGTTGAGCTCCGGCTCTTTGGTCCCGCCTCTCAACCGTCAATCAACAGGTGTACAGGTTCCTGAGTGTGTGTACTCACCTAGTTGTACTCACCTAGTTGTGTTTGCGGGGGTTGAGCTCTGGCTCTTTGGTCCCGCCTCTCAACCGTCAATCAATAGGTGTACAGATTCCTGAGCCTATCGGGCTCTGTCATATCTACACTTGAAACTGTGTATGGAGTGAGCCTCCACCACATCACCCCCTAATGCATTCCATTTGTCAACCACTCTGACACTAAAAAAGTTCTTTCTAATATCTCTGTGGCTCATTTGGGCACTCAGTTTCCACCTGTGTCCCCTTGTGCGTGTTCCAAGAGTGTGTGTGTGTGTGTGTGTGTGTGTGTGTGTGTGTGTGTGTGTGTGTGTGTGTGTGTGTGTGTGTGTGTGTGTGTGTGTGTGTATGTGTGTGGTGGGGGATGGCCTCCAGAATCACATTTCGAAATCACTGTTTGTGTTGGGCGCCAGAGGTGTCACCTGAGCTTGGTCTAGTGTTACCAAGAGTGGCACTTTCGATGGCACTCGAAAATGGCATTGACAGTGATACGAATTTGAGGCGTGGGTGTGGGGGGTGGGGGTGTGTGGGGGAGGGTTATGTGGTGTGTGGAGTGGTGTGGGGGAGGGTTATGTGGTGTGTGGAGTGGGTGTGGGGGAGGGGTGTGTGGGGGAGGGTTATGTGGTGTGTGGAGTGGTGTGGGGGAGGGTTATGTGGTGTGTGGAGTGGGTGTGGGGGAGGGGTGTGTGGGGGAGGGTTATGTGGTGTGTGGAGTGGTGTGGGGGAGGGTTATGTGGTGTGTGGAGTGGGTGTGGGGGGTGGGGTGTGTGGTGTGTGGGGGAGGGTTATGTGGTGTGTGGAGTGGGTGTGGGGGGTGGGGTGTGTGGTGTGTGGGGGAGGGTTATGTGGTGTGTGGAGTGGTGTGGGGGAGGGTTATGTGGTGTGTGGAGTGGGTGTGGGGGTGGGGTGTGTGGTGTGTGGGGGAGGGTTATGTGGTGTGTGGAGTGGGTGTGGGGGGTGGGGTGTGTGGGGGAGGGGTTATGTGGTGTGTGGAGTGGGTATGTGGGAGGGGTTATGTGGTGTAGGGGAGGGTTATGTGGTGTAGGGGAGGGTTATGTGGTGTGTGGAGTGGGTGTGGGGGTGGTGTGTGTGGTGTGGGGAGTGGGTGTGGGGGTGGTGTGTGTGGTGTGGGGAGTGGGTGTGGGGGTGGTGTGTGTGGTGTGGGGAGTGGGTGTGGGGGTGGTGTGTGTGGTGTGGGGAGTGGGTGTTGGGGGGGTTGTACGTGTGTGTGTGTGTATAGTGAGAGAGGGGGGGGGGGAAGGAGTAGCCAGCACAGGGTGAATGTCGGAAACTCGAAGTTTTTGGAGTATGAGCTTACCATTTTTTGCTGGGAGAGACCTCGGACTAGTGGTGCATATCTTGACATAGATGAAAGCTCTTCCGGCTCTTGTCAGCTCTGCCGGCAGGCAACTCTATGCAGGCTCTGTCAGCTCTGTCAACCCAAGTCTCGACAAAGTATTATGACGAAGCTAGTCAAGGTGTTAGGATGAGTGCAGGAAAAACTCGAATATGAAATTACCCACTTAATTTGCATACGTAATTTCCTCACTGGAGTGTGAGAAATTGTAACTATTGTAAACTCATTGTACACATTGTAAACTCTTACATTGTACAATTCCCTTACAGTGTAAACATTGCTGAGGTAACAGGCTCTACGGAGCTGTAAACATCTTGTATATACAATTGGGCCGTTCAGAACAGTGCTAAATTAACAATAGTTTGTGTATCCTCCTTGAGGTTATCTTGAGATGATTTCGGGGCTTTAGTGTCCCCGCGGCCCGGTCCTCGACCAGGCCTCCACCCCCAGGAAGCAGCCCGTGACAGCTGACTAATACCCAGGTACCTATTTTACTGCTAGGTAACAGGGGCATAGGGTGAAAGAAACTCTGCCCATTGTTTCTCGCCGGCGCCTGGGATCGAACCCAGGAGCAGGCATGTATTGTGTATATTAAATCCAATCATATTGACACATCATTATTCCGAGAATATTTTCATACGAAACGATAGTAATTAATATATAATATGCAAATATACCGGGGTTCGATCCCCGGTGGAGGCGGAGACAAATGGGCAAAATGTTTCTTTCACCCTGATAGCCCCTGTTGCCTAGCAGTAAATAGGCATTTGGGAGTCAGACAGCTGCTACGGGCTGCTTCCTGGGGGTGGAGGCCTGGTCGAGGACCGGGCCGCGTGGACACGAAGCCCCGAAATCATCTCAAGATATGTAGGCTTATATATGTAGTAGAGTAATTAGGAGTATTCAGAATTTTGTCTTGTAATCTTTAATGGTAATGGAATTTTGGCATAAGAATTGTTGGGAGTTTTGTGAAATGTGTAAATTATCTATGTAAATCTGTGTAATTTGCAAAAGTCAGAAAATAATTAGATTAATTGCCTGAGAGATATGCCATTTTTGATTCAGTTAATTGTGTGGGTTGGCAGGCAGTTCGAGGCAGGAGGCAATGTTGCCGCTTCTTACACGTCGAGTTTAACCTGTCCTCTTATAAATTATGTCAGAATTTGGCCAAAATGGACGTAATTTGAAAATGAAAAATAATGGAAAATAAATTTTGTATTTTGATTTTGTTCTACAACAGTAAGTTAAGGGTCCTCTGTTAGGTTAGGAGGGCAGGAAGTTCTCCTAAAGTTTCAAAACGTCATGAAAAACGTTAATTGAAAGTTTCCTCTCCTAACCTAACCGAGTAAGCCAGAGGACCCAAAACAGAAAACGGGACAGAACGTCACTTTCATGACGGCATTTCATTTAAAATTACATCCATTTCCGGCCATACAGGCAAACGGCCTATTCAGACGTAATTTGTAAGGCGGGGCAGATTAGTCCTCTGCTTGTGTTTAAATGTTCAGTGACAGTTTGGACCGGGTAGAGTGAGGATCTGTGGACATTGACCTGCGTTAATTAAGCATTAATGTTATCTTGAGGTTATCTTGAGATGATTTCGGGGCTTTAGTGTCCCTGCGGCCCGGTCCTCGACCAGGCCTCCACCCCCAGGAAGCAGCCCGTGACAGCTGACTTACTCCCGGGTACCTGTTTACTGCTAGGTAACAGGGGCACTTAGGGTGAAAGAAACTTTGCCCTTTGTTTCTGCCTCGTGCGGGAATCGAACCCGCGCCACAGAATTACGAGTCCTGCGCGCTATCCACCAGACTACGAGGCCTACGAATGTGCTTCTTCTTGTTAAACGTTGTTGCTGTAAGTGATACTAATACTCTTATTCCTAGTTTATTTAAAGTGCATCAGGTATGAATATTTAAAAACATAATGGGAAATGCTTTTTTGAGATTTGGCGACCATTTTCATAGATTTTTCTAGACTTCTGGGGCTAGATTCACGAAGCAGTTACGCAAGCACTTACGAACGTGTACATCTTTCCGCAATCTTTGACGGCTTTGGTTACATTTATTAAACAGTTTACAAGCATGAAAACTTGCCAATCAACTGTTGTTATTGTTATAAACAGCCTCCTGGTGCTTCGGAGCTCATTAACTGTTTAATAATTGTAAACAAAGCCGCCAAAGATTGAGAAAAGATGTACAGGTTCGTAAGTGTTTGCGTAAGTGCTTCGTGAATCTAGACCCAGGTTCGTAAGTGCTTGCGTAACTGCTTTCGTGAATCTGGCCCCTGGTGACCAGAGATGCTCGTAAAATTTATGTTAGTGTTTATATAAAACTTTCATTCCTGCCTAATTGAACTGTGGGTTGTACTGACAACATTGTTAATGTGTAAGGCACCAACGTGTAGTGATATATATATATATATATATATATATATATATATATATATATATATATATATATATATATATATATATATATATATATATATATATATATATATATATATATATATATAATATGTATATGTATTATTTTAAAGTTATATATTGTTAACTTGTTACTGGTAGCCTTGTCTATATTACCTTTCATATATTCTTGAACGTTTTTTTCCTTATTCAATTAGTAAAGTAAGGGTCATGGGAGGGAGGGGAATTATCAGGGGGAAAGCACCAAGCCATTACGACTATATAGCACTGGGAAGGGGTCAGGATAAGGATTTGGGGTGGGACGGTGGGGAAGGGATGGTGCCCAACCACTTGTGGACGGTCGGGGGATTGAACGCCGACCTGCATGAAGCGAGACCGTCGCTCTACCGTCCAGCCCAAGTGGTTGGGCCGAGCTGGAGGGTGATATTTAACACTAATGGTGATATTTAACACTGTAATGGTGAATTATTTGCATAATTGGAGTTGCATAATTGTAATGGTTGCATAAGGTGGGAGACAGTAGCTGGGGTGTCCGGGATAACTGATTTATAAATAAATAAATAAATAAATAAATGTTTATTTAAGTAAGGTACATACATACAAGAGATTTTACAAAGTTTGTTGGATTAATAGAGCTAGTACATACAATGCCTAAAACCACTATTACGCAAAGCGTTTCGGGCAGGTTTATCAGTCTAGGTTACCTTGAGGTTACCTTGAGGTTACCTTGAGGTTACCTTGAGGTGCTTCCGGGGCTTAGCGTCCCCGCGGCCCGGTCGTCGACCAGGCCTCCTGGTTGCCGGACTGATCAACCAGGCTGTTGGACGCGGCTGCTCGCAGCCTGACGTATGAGTCACAGGTGTTTTCAATAAATTGTGTAATTAGTGGCAATATAGTAATTACCCTTACCAGGTGCTTCTGGGTACTGGGTGGAGAAGCAGGAATTACTAAGTCAGACCTGGGGCCAGATTCACGAAAGAACTTACGCAAGCACTTACGAACGTGTACATCTTTCCTCGATCTTTGACGGCTTTGGTTACATTTATTAAACAGTTTACAAGCATGAAAACTTACCAATCAACTGTTGTTATTGTTATAAACAGCCTCCTGGTGCTTCGAAGCTCATTAACTGTTTATTAATTGGAAACAAAGCCGCCAAAGATTGAGAAAAGATGTACAGGTTCGTAAGTGCTTGCGTAAGTGCTTTCGTGAATCTGGCCCCTGGACCTCTTGTAGTGCTTTCACGGTTAAGATTATTGTATGTTCTGGTTTTGGGGTTCAGGTGATATTTAATGTTTTTTTTTTTAAATATATCCAAGAGTTGTTACATTCTTGTACAGCCACTAGTACGCGTAGCGTTTCGGGCAGGTCCCTGGTTATCTTGAGGTTATCTTGAGGTTATCTTGAGATGATTTCGGGGCTTTTAAGTGTCCCCGCGGCCCGGTCCTCGACCAGGCCTCCACCCCCCAGGAAGCAGCCCGTGACACCTGACTAACACCCAGGTACCTATTTTACTGCTAGGTAACAGGGGGGGGGGGGGCATAGGGTGAAAGAAACTCTGCCCATTGTTTCTCGCCGGCGCCTGGGATCGAACCCAGGATCACAGGATCACAAGCCCAGCGTGCTGTCCACTCGGCCGACCGGCTCCGTCTGAAGGTGCCCGAAATGTCACTATTAATGTGACAAATGCAATTAATCAAAACGCCGGTTGAGGAGATAATTGCTTTAATTCCTTCCAGCTTTTGTGGGAGGAATTAAAGAGCTCGAAAAGTTATTAAAGAGCTCGAAAAGTTATTAATTTAAAGAGCTCGAAAAGTTATTAAAGAGCTCGACAAGTTATGACTGGAATCTCTTAGACATTTACAAGTATGGTGAAAGGGTCCAGCTAGTGAACCAGGTAGTTTGGCATCTTAAGGTTGTGAATCATTTAGTGCCTAACCACTTGGGCTGGATGGTAGAGCGACGGTCTCGCCTCATGCAGGTCGGCGTTCAATCCCCGACCGTCCACAAGTGGTTGGGACACCATTCCTTTCCCCCCGTCCCAAATCCTTATCCTGACCCCTTCCCAGTGCTATATAGTCGTAATAGCTTGGGCCGCTTTCCCCCCTAATAATTCATAGTTACAATAAGGTTGTGTGACCCTCTAGCACTGAAACATATGCAGCTAAAGTTTTAGAAAATGAAATTAGAGAAAGAGTTAGAATTAGGCAGACAACAGAAGACTAACGAGAAGCAACAGGAGGAAACTAGCTCGTAGGAAGCAGAATTAGAGCGAGCGAGACTCCACATAGAATTAGAGCGAGCTAGACTCCACATAGAATTAGAGCGAGCTAGACTCCACATAGAATTAGAGCGAGCTAGACTCCACATAGAATTAGAGCGAGCTAGACTCCACATAGAATTAGAGCGAGCTAGACTCCACATAGAATTAGAGCGAGCTAGACTCCACATAGAATTAGAGCGAGCTAGACTCCACATAGAATTAGAGCGAGCTAGACTCCACATAGAATTAGAGCGAGCTAGACTCCACATAGAATTAGAGCGAGCTAGACTCCACATAGAATTAGAGCGAGCTAGACTCCACATAGAATTAGAGCGAGCTAGACTCCACATAGAATTAGAGCGAGCTAGACTCCACATAGAATTAGAGCGAGCTAGACTCCACATAGAATTAGAGCGAGCTAGACTCCACATAGAATTAAAAGTGTAGTGTTGGTAAAAGTAGATTTATACGGTAAAAAGTTAGTTTTTTGTAATACGTATGGGTGATGAGGTTGGTCGCGGGAAGGTGTTGGTTATGAAAGCCGAGGAGCAGCGTGATTTAGTGGACTCTCCGTGTTAGCCAGTTGCATGGCAGTGTAGTGCTTTAGAGGGGAAGAGAACAGGACGGAAGAGGAAGAATGGGAGGGAGAGAGAGAGAGAGAGAGAGAGAGAGAGAGAGAGAGAGAGAGAGAGAGAGAGAGAGAGAGAGAGAGAGAGAGAGAGAGAGAGAGAGAGAGGAAGGACGGAAGGAAGGAAGGAAGGAAGGAAGAAGAAGAAGAAGTAGTGTATTCAGATATTGTCATGCAAAATGAAGGTTCAGATGACAGATTTGCATCAGTGTAACTTTTTGGTTACAGTGGAGTTTATAAAGAGGATGTGTGTGTGTGAGGGAGAAATCTGGTAGGTGTATATGGCCAATTAACTAGATGTGTATGGAGATAGATGGGCCGGTGTGTAGGAGGAACCTGGGCAGGTGTGTGGGAGAAGCCTTGTCTGAGAGTCGAACCAGACGCCTCCGGGTAGTCGATTTAGCGTTTCATATCATATTAACCCGTTACTGGTAGTGTCACCCGAGTTACCTTCCATTATCTATCAGACAATAGGGGTGTTTTATCTTATAAATGTATTTAGTTGTAAGCTGAACTGAGAATCCGGCGGAAGTTGATATTCAAGATTCTGTAATGGTTAGCTGGGAATAACGCTGGTTGTGTCAGCTAGGCAGTGTTGGGTGGCTGTGTCAGCTAGGCAGTGTTGGGTGGTTGTGTCAGCCAGGCAGTGTTGGGTGGTTGTGTCAGCCAGGCAGTGTTGGGTGGTTGTGTCAGCTAGGCAGTGTTGGGTGGGTGTGTCAGCCAGGCAGTGTTGGGTGGTTGTGTCAGCCAGGCAGTGTTGGGTGGCTGTCAGCTAGGCAGTGCTGGGTGGGTGTGTCAACCAGGCAGTGTTGGGTGGGTGTGTCAGCCAGGCAGTGTTGGGTGGGTGTGTCAGCCAGGCAGTGTTGGGTGGGTGTGTCAGCTAGGCAGTGTTGGGTGGGTGTGTCAGCCAGGCAGTGTTGGGTGGGTGTGTCAGCCAGGCAGTGTTGGGTGGGTGTGTCAGCCAGGCAGTGTTGGGTGGGTGTGTCAGCTAGGCAGTGTTGGGTGGGTGTGTCAGCTAGGCAGTGTTGGGTGGCTGTGTTAGCTAGGCAGTGTTGGGTGGGTGTGTCAGCCAGGCAGTGTTGGGTGGGTGTGTCAGCTAGGCAGTGTTGGGTGGCTGTGTTAGCTAGGCAGTGTTGGGTGGCTGTGTCAGCCAAGTCAACAACTGGGGAGAGAGATGTCAGTAACCTAACTGTCATTTACATGACCAACGTCCACAAAGTTACTCCACCAGGCCAACTTTGTTGACAGCCAGATATCTAAGAACATCTGGCTGTCACCAGCCAGATGATATCTGACTTTAACCACCAACACCAATAACCCAACCTTGACCAATATCCAGAATAGCCTCCACTTATTGTCATTATATTATGCCACTTGTCTTTGGCATTTGGTCTATTTTAATGACTCCAGTTTTAGCCTGTTCCGATAATGGCCATAGTCTGATATCTATTAATACAAATTCCTGATAGATCGTGAAGTGCCTGTAGTAGGATAATAGTTCTTAGTTTTCATAATACATATTAGAATGTAATGATGATCCAACACGCTCTTGGCTCTTAAATGAGACGGAAAGAAAGAAAATGGGTATACCAAAGAATGACTTAACGGACCATTTAATTCATTGAAATTCCTGAATGAAAGTCAGAAAATGGGAAGTAAGAGCTTGGGAAGAGTAAGTTCACTTTATTGGACTAAACAGTATGAGAGATCCACAGTTGTTCCTATTTTTCTAAGATGAAATTGGCTTTTTGGATGAAATTGGAACATCAAAAAAGGCTTTTTGGTATGTGTAATAATCTGCAAGAGCACTGGCTAAAAATTAGGAGATTTGTTTTATAATTCTGCATAAAATTAGGATAATTCCAACTGAAGGAACACGTCTAAGGTATAGTGCATCTCTCTAGATTTATACTCAAATTCTGATTGAAATATATATATATATATTTTGTTTTCCCAGATGGGTACAGGAGTAGACGACTTCAGAGTGCTGTCAGAGAAGACTTAAAGCTGTCCCCAACCTTGCTCTTCCTGCTGGGAAAGCTCTCAGGTAAGACTCTCTCTTTATTCACATGTACATCATCTCCCTTTGTGTGTCCACGCGCCCCTAGGAGGGCCCCCTTGTCAAATTTTGAAAGACCATGACCCACGTGGGGAAATTTTGAAAGACCATGTTATGCTCTTACTGATTTAAAAACCTTTTCCTTGAACATTTTTCCTCTAGCACACCATTACCCTGTTCACAGATGGGCAGGCGATGAGTCACAATAACGTGGCTAAAGTAAGTTGACCAGACCACACACTAGAAGGTGAAGGGACGACGACGTTTCGGTCCGTCCTGGACCATTCTCAAGTCGATAGATGGTCAATTCACAGATGGGTGTCAGTCTGTGGACCGTGTTGGCTACTCCATTGTCATTCCTGATTAAACCTGTATGTGCTATCTTCACGGTGGAGTTTGAGGCAATTTTGTGTTCTTTTTCGTCAAATATATTTTTAACATCAATGTTCCTATATAACTGTGGTTGATTGTCGCAGGTTCTTCATAGTTCAGGAGGGTTTTTAACCCTTTGCATTTATAGTCATTTCTTAAATAATGTTGGATAAGTTTTTGAACCTATTCTATGTAGATCTAAATAATTAGGAAGACTTTCAGGGTGAGGATATGTGTACAGGAGTCTGGCTTTGGGGGGATTACTTGAACAGATTGTCGAAGGTTGCCAGGGGTAAAGTTGGCTGGCTTGTGTGTGTATACTGTCAACACTGTTAGATGGTTGTTAGGTTCACTGCCCTCACCTGGAATGTGTATACACTGATGGGTAGTGAGTGTTCACTGATTACACTGTCACCATGCGTGGGGATGTCGTGAGGGCAACCCACTTGCTTGTTTGTTTTCATGCTTGTAAACTGTTTAATAAATGTAACCAAAGCCGTCAAAGATTGAGGAAAGATGTACACGTTCGTAAGTGCTCGCGTAACTGTTTTTCGTGAATCTGGCCCCAGGTGTGTGTGAGAGTTCAGGAGCCGCACTGCTGGGGGGAAACATTCCCCCGTGTGAGGCCCCCCAGGGGCTGCTGGGCCAAGCCTGCCTCGGCGCCATCTTAAATGAAGGATTACCAGTTTCTAAATTACGGCGTCTTGTTCGAAGTTAACGAGCATTTTATTGGCGCCCGATAATTTTAATGAAAGGCTGAACCGGAAGTAGGAAAAGGAGAAGGAGGAGGAGGTGGGTAGAGGTATAAGGAAGCAGGTTAAGGAACGAAGGAGAAGGTAGAGACAGATGAGGAGCTGAAGAAATCTAACAAGACATATCTACGAAACCTCTTTATCTATGCTGGTATTTCTGCCCTTGTGTCTAGAGGGATAAATGAGGGTATCTAAGGGGGGTCCACAACAGCCTAGCCATTTCTCTCCCGTCCGGGATTCGAACCCGGGATTCCCGATTGCGAGTCGAGAAGGAACCTGACTGCACTACCGGGATGGGTGGGATATGATATGGAGGGACTAACGAGGATGATATCATGCCTGGAGGATGGCATGATATCTGGATATCAGATTAACCTCTAGATTCTTAAATCGGGATTAGCAAGCCACGTCAGCAGAGGCGGGGCCAGAGAGCTGGAGTCTCAACACCCAGAAGCATAACTAGGCGAGTATAATTAGGGCGGAAGTTCTGGCATGGCGTAGAACTTATAGAACCGTGAACTTATATATATGGAAGTTCGCGCGCCAAAAGGAGTCCAGACTGTTTTGAAATTTTGAAAATTATCTAATCGTTGAATTTGACTCGTTTTGTCTAGGACTAATCTTTCCGTGTTGTGCATTCAAGTGCTAAAGTTGCTGATTGAAATTGGCTTTTGAAAATTGGTTGGACAAATTAGTTTGTCGAATCCAGAGTTTTTTTTTATAAGCCTTAGTGTAAGCAAACAGCCTAGCGCGAGGCTAATGATTTGTTTCTTTTTGTGTTCCGGTTTGTTCCCCTCACGGTATAATGACTTTTATCATGATGATTACTGTTATCAGAAGCATCATCACTGTCGCAGTAATCATCATCAACCTCACAATCTCCCCGTCTTTCAGTATCAACATTTCTTTCATCTTCAACACTATATCACTATCATTTCAGTGGCCTCCAATACCACCACCACATTCGCCTTGACCATCATCACAACAGTTCTCTATATCACCACAATCACAATACCCACAATCAGTCGCCACCATCACCATCCAACAACACTCACCATTGATCCTCTTGACTTAAACACAATCGTCAGGAACACAATCATTAACCTGAAGAAAAATAATATTAAAATCTAAACGCCTCTCTAGAGACCACTAAATATTAAAAAATATATCTCATACAGCAATTATTTGAAACAAATATCTTATAGACAGGAAGGAGATTTTTGTATATTAGGGATGAGGGGGGTGATATTAATATACTCGTATGATATATGGGTATATTCGTATGATATAGTCATTATATTCAAGTGTGATAGGCTTTAAACCCGGAATGCATAAATCTGTAAAAAATAAAATTGCTCTCTGGTATGTGTGATAATCTGTAGGAGCACTGGTTAGAATCTCTTGATGTTAGGCGGTCAAGACTTGGTAGAACCTATGGTGGTGCTGGTATTCTCTTGTCTTAATAATATGTGGTTGTAAAATTGATATCAATTTCGTATCGGGGCCCACTACGGCTCTTCTTGTTTCTAGTAGTGCTAAGAGGCGTTGTGTGCGTGTGCGTGTGCGTGTGCGTGTGTGTGTGTGTGTGTGTGTGTGTGTGTGTGTGTGTGTGTGTGTGTGTGTGTGTGTGTGTGTGCGTGTGTGTGTGTGTGCGTGTGTGTGTGTGTGTGGGGTTTCCCTGACTACTTCTGAAGCTCAGAGGAACTATAGTGATCCGATCATATAAATTGTGGAATCATATCCGTGGAAATAAAGCTGTTTATCTGAGCATGTATGGATGAGTATCCATCCACGGAAGGGTGGATGACAATTTATTTTGTAAACCTCTCTTTGTTTTTCTAATATATATATATATGTCGTACCTAATAGCCAGAACGCACTTCTCTGCCTACTATGCAACGCCCGATTTGCCTAATAAGCCAAGTTTTCATGAATTAATTGTTTTTCGACTACCTAACCTACCTAACCAAACCTAACCTAACTTTTTCGGCTACCTAACCTAACCTAACCTAAAAAGATAGGTTAGGTTAGGTTAGGTAGGGTTGGTTAGGTTTGGTCATATATCTACGTTAATTTTAACTCCAATAAAAAAATATTGACCTCATACATAATGAAATGGGTAGCTTTATCATCTCATAAGAAAAAAAATTGAGAAAATTTAATAATTCAGGAAAACTTGGCTTATTAGGCAAATCGGGCCTTGCATAGTAGGCCGAGAAGTGCGTTCTGGCTACTAGGTACGACATATATATATATATATATATATATATATATATATATATATATATATATATATATATATATATATATATATATATATATATATATATATAATCACCTTTCAAATGTCACTTACTTTATGGCTAAAGACTTAAGTTTGATTTAGACAGCTATACACCCCCTTAAGTCCAGCTAGTATAGCCGTAATCTGTCCAAGTTTTGGTTAATAAAGTTTGTGACTTTGATAATGGGAGTATAGATGCTGGGGTGTTGTTGTAATGGGTAATTAATGTCCTCTTTATGTAAAATTGGCCAATTATGAGTGTACAAGTATGAATAGACCTCTGGGTTTGATTGGTTCATTATGTAGAGAAAACCGAGTGGTGGAGTGACAGATGTTGATTGAGAGGTGGTGATTAGGGAGGTGGAGTCACAGGTGGTGGTTGGTGGGTGGTGATTAGGGAAGTGGAGTCACAGGTGGTGGTTGGTGGGTGGTGATTAGGGGGGTCACAAGTGGTGATTGGGTGGTGTGGAGTCACAGGTGGCGATTGGCTGGCCTCAGAGAGATGGTTGGTCACATTATGAATACTAATTACAGCGTTGGCGAACAAACAAGGCTCCTGGTAATTAGGTCCACCATCTCATCTTCATCCACTTGACGATGCAAAAATATCAGAAGGAAATGGAAAAAATCAAGTAATTAAACCGATAAAAATACTCGCACGCACACACACACACACACACACACACACACACACACACACACACACACACACACACACACACACACACACACACACACACACACACACACACACACGCACGCGTGTCGAGCACGCAACCATTTGTACAATGGCACTCAAACTGGCACTCAAACCTTGCGTGCTTGTTAACCATCTAGGTTAAACCCCACACGCTAACAACCTCATCACCTGGTTGATGGGGTTCTGGGAGTTTGGTCCACCAGGCTGTTGCTTGGAGCGGCCCGCAGGCCCACATATACCTGGTTGATGGGGTTCTGGGAGTTCTTCTACTCCCCAAGCCCGGCCCGAGGCCAGGCTTGACTTGTGAGAGTTTGGTCCACCAAGTTGTTGCTTGGAGCGGCCCGCAGGCCCACATATACCTGGTTGATGGGGTTCTGGGAGTTCTTCTACTCCCCAAGCCCGGCCCGAGGCCAGGCTTGACTTGGGAGAGTTTGGTCCACCAGGCTGTTGCTTGGAGCGGCCCGCAGGCCCACATATACCTGGTTGATGGGGTTCTGGGAGTTCTTCTACTCCCCAAGCCCGGCCCGAGGCCAGGCTTGACTTGTGAGAGTTTGGTCCACCAGGCTGTTGCTTGGAGCGGCCCGCAGGCCCACATATTCCTGGTTGATGGGGTTCTGGGAGTTCTTCTACTCCCCCAAGCCCGGCCCCAGGCCATAGGCTTGACCTGTGAGAGCTTGGGTCATGTGGTTGATTATTTTGAAAGACAGTGCCAGGGGTAAAACCCATCAAATCCAGAGATAAACCCATTCAAACCAGGGATAAACCCTGGCTTGTAGGGGTTATATGGCACTTGTATGGGTTAAAGTTGATGTTAAACTTAACACTTCCATATAAAATAGGTGTATTTAGGTCGCCTGTGGACAAATTATTGTGAAATATATCATTCTAAATAAAACAGAATGTCTGTCAGTCAGTCCGAGCACTTGGGACTCTACGCTCGGGAATAGTCTATTAAACTTTGTAAGGTTAGTTGCAATTTTATTGGGAGCATCATAAGAGGGTTGGGATTAGCCCAGTGCCCCCCCTGAAGAGAGGGACGACCCCAGTGCCCCCCCTGAAGAGAGGGACGACCCCAGTGCCCCCCCTGGAGAGAGGCACGACCCCAGTGTCCCCCCCTAGAGAGAGGGACGACCCCAGTACCCCCCCTGGAGAGAGAGGGACGACCCCAGTGCCCCCCCTAGAGGGACGACCCCAGTGCCCCCCCCTAGAGGGACGACCCCAGTACCCCCCTGGAGAGAGGGACGACTCCAGTACCCCCCTGGAGAGAGGGGGACGACCCCAGTACCCCCTAGAGAGAGGGACGACCCCAGTGCCCCCCTGGAGAGAGGGGGACGACCCCAGTACCCCCTAGAGAGAGGGACGACCCTAGTGCCCCCCTGGAGAGAGGCACGACCCCAGTGCCCCCCCCCTGGAGAGAGGAACGACCCCAGTGCCCCCTTTAGAGAGAGGGACGACCCCAGTGCCCCCTGGAGAGAGAGGGACGACCCCAGTGCCCCCCTGGAGAGAGGGACGACCCCAGTGTCCCCCCTAGAGAGAGGCACGACCCCAGTGCCCCCCTGGAGAGAGGGACGACCTCCAGTGCCCCCCTGAACAGAGGCACGACCCCAGTGCCCCCCCTGGAGAGAGGGACGACCCCAGTGCCCCCCTGAAGAAAGGCACGAGCCCAGTGCCCCCCTGAAGAAAGGCACGACCCCAGTGCCGCCCTGAAGAGAGGGACGACCCCAGTGCCCCCCTGGAGAGAGGCACGACCCCAGTACCCCCTGGAGAGAGGGACGACCCCAGTACCCCCGTGGAGAGGCACGACCCCAGTACCCCCCTGGAGAGAGGCACGACCCCAGTACCCACCTGGAGAGAGGCACGACCCCAGTACCCCCCTGGAGAGAGGCACGACCCCAGTACCCCCCTGGACAGAGGGACGACCCCAGTACCCCCTGAAGAAAGGCACGACCCCAGTGCCCCCCTGAAGAAAGGCACGACCCCAGTGCCCCCCTGAAGAAAGGCACGACCCCAGTACCCCCCTGGACAGAGGGACGACCCCAGTACCCCCTGAAGAAAGGCACGACCCCAGTGCCCCCCTGAAGAAAGGCACGACCCCAGTGCCCCCTGAAGAAAGGCACGACCCCAGTGCCCCCTGAAGAAAGGCACGACCCCAGTGCCCCCTGAAGAAAGGCACGACCCCAGTGCCCCCTGAAGAAAGGCACGACCCCAGTGCCCCCCTGAAGAAAGGCACGACCCCAGTACCCCCCTGGACAGAGGGACGATCCCAGTACCCCCTGAAGAAAGGCACGACCCCAGTGCCCCCCTGAAGAAAGGCACGACCCCAGTGCCCCCCTGAAGAAAGGCACGACCCCAGTACCCCCCTGGACAGAGGGACGACCCCAGTACCCCCCTGAAGAGAGGGACGACCCCAGTACCCCCTGAAGAAGGGCACGACCCCAGTACCCCCTGAAGAAAGGCACGACCCCAGTACCCCCCTGAAGAAAGGCACGACCCCAGTACCCCCCTGGACAGAGGGACGACCCCAGTACCCCCCTGAAGAGAGGGACGACCCCAGTACCCCCCTGAAGAGAGGGACGACCCCAGTGCCCCTCTAGAGAGAGGCACGACCCCAGTACCCCCCTGAAGAAAGGCACGACCCCAGTACCCCCCTGGAGAGAGGGACGACCCCAGTGCCCCCCTGAAGAAAGGCACGAGCCCAGTGCCCCCCTGAAGAAAGGCACGACCCCAGTGCCGCCCTGAAGAGAGGGACGACCCCAGTGCCCCCCTGGAGAGAGGCACGACCCCAGTACCCCCTGGAGAGAGGGACGACCCCAGTACCCCCGTGGAGAGGCACGACCCCAGTACCCCCCTGGAGAGAGGCACGACCCCAGTACCCCCCTGGAGAGAGGCACGACCCCAGTACCCCCCTGGACAGAGGGACGACCCCAGTACCCCCTGAAGAAAGGCACGACCCCAGTGCCCCCCTGAAGAAAGGCACGACCCCAGTGCCCCCCTGAAGAAAGGCACGACCCCAGTACCCCCCTGGACAGAGGGACGACCCCAGTACCCCCTGAAGAAAGGCACGACCCCAGTGCCCCCCTGAAGAAAGGCACGACCCCAGTGCCCCCTGAAGAAAGGCACGACCCCAGTGCCCCCTGAAGAAAGGCACGACCCCAGTGCCCCCTGAAGAAAGGCACGACCCCAGTGCCCCCTGAAGAAAGGCACGACCCCAGTGCCCCCCTGAAGAAAGGCACGACCCCAGTACCCCCCTGGACAGAGGGACGACCCCAGTACCCCCTGAAGAAAGGCACGACCCCAGTGCCCCCCTGAAGAAAGGCACGACCCCAGTGCCCCCCTGAAGAAAGGCACGACCCCAGTACCCCCCTGGACAGAGGGACGACCCCAGTACCCCCCTGGACAGAGGGACGACCCCAGTACCCCCCTGGACAGAGGGACGACCCCAGTACCCCCTGAAGAAAGGCACGACCCCAGTACCCCCCTGAAGAGAGGGACGACCCCAGTACCCCCCTGAAGAGAGGGACGACCCCAGTACCCCCCTGAAGAGAGGGACGACCCCAGTACCCCCTGAAGAGAGGGACGACCCCAGTACCCCCCTGGAGAGAGGGACGACCCCAGTACCCCCCTGGACAGAGGGACGACCCCAGTACCCCCTGAAGAAAGGCACGACCCCAGTACCCCCCTGGACAGAGGGACGACCCCAGTACCCCCCTGAAGAGAGGGACGACCCCAGTACCCCCCTGAAGAGAGGGACGACCCCAGTACCCCCCTGAAGAGAGGGACGACCCCAGTAGCCCCCTGAAGAGAGGGACGACCCCAGTACCCCCCTGAAGAGAGGGACGACCCCAGTACCCCCCTGAAGAGAGGGACGACCCCAGTACCCCTCTGAAGAGAGGGACGACCCCAGTACCCCCCTGAAGAGAGGGACGACCCCAGTACCCCCCTGAAGAGAGGCACGACCCCAGTACCCCCCTGAAGAGAGGCACGACCCCAGTACCCCCCTGAAGAGAGGCACGACCCCAGTACCCCCCTGAAGAGAGGGACGACCCCAGTACCCCCCTGGACAGAGGGACGACCCCAGTACCCCCCTGAAGAGAGGGACGACCCCAGTACCCCCCTGAAGAGAGGCACGACCCCAGTCCCCCCGTGAAGAGAGGGACGACCCCAGTACCCCCCTGAAGAGAGGCACGACCCCAGTACCCCCCTGAAGAGAGGGACGACCCCAGTACCCCTCTGAAGAGAGGGACGACCCCAGTACCCCCCTGAAGAGAGGGACGACCCCAGTACCCCTGAAGAGAGGGACGACCCCAGTACCCCCCTGAAGAGAGGGACGACCCCAGTACCCCCCTGAAGAGAGGGACGACCCCAGTACCCCCCTGAAGAGAGGGACGACCCCAGTACCCCTGAAGAGAGGGACGACCCCAGTACCCCCCTGAAGAGAGGCACGACCCCAGTACCCCCCTGAAGAGAGGGACGACCCCAGTACCCCCCTGAAGAGAGGGACGACCCCAGTACCCCCCTGAAGAGAGGGACGACCCCAGTACCCCCCTGAAGAGAGGGACGACCCCAGTACCCCTCCTTCACAAAGTCTATACATGTGAAATGTCCCCCCCCCCCGAGTCCATAGATTTCACCATTAGAACAAATATTAGTGAATTCGGATACTGAATTTCAAAATGTATGTTCAGGTGACTGACCTTCTGGGCAGCACAACATGCTGGCTATAGTGAGGGAGAAAGTGAGTCGGAAAATGGTTGCAATAGTCGGGATGGACAGGGATGGACAGGGAAGGCATATAGTGGGAAGGGATATATATGTGGAGTGTGTGTAGAGGGATGCTGTGTGTGTGTGTGTGTGTGTGTGTGTGTGTGTGTGTGTGTGTGTGTGTGTGTGTGTGTGTGTGTGTGTGTGTGTGTGTGTGTGTAGAGGGATGCTGTGTGTGTGTGTGTGTAGAGGGATGCTGTGTGTGTGTGTGTGTGTACATGGGGGAGGATGTGTGTGTGTGTGTGTGTGTAGAGGGATGCTGTGTGTGTGTGTGTGTGTGTGTAGAGGGATGCTGTGTGTGTGTGTGTGTGTGTGTGTGTGTGTGTGTGTAGAGGGATGCTGTGTGTGTGTGTGTGTGTGTGTGTGTGTGTGTGTGTGTGTGTGTGTGTGTGTAGAGGGATGCTGTGTGTGTGTGTGTGTGTGTACATGGGGAAGGATGTGTGGGGGAGACCCGGGTACTGCCGGGTAGATCATCTACTCTAAATCTTTAAGAGATGGTCAACTTGTCTGTCTGTCACGTTGGAGGTCAGACGCCTAACGCTAGCCCTATTAAACTTTGCAGTATTAATGGGGATTTTATTGGGAGCATCCTAGGAGGTGGTGAGGGTTAGCACAGTTGCCCCTGAGTTGGAGCACAGGCCCCAATACCCCACCTTCAAGAAGACTGTGGATGTGAAATGTTGTGCCCAGAGTCCATAGACTTTATCATTAGTTTCGGTAACAAGCTTCATATAGTCTAGGGTAGCTGCACTAATGCAGATGTACCTAATATGTTAATAAAAAAAAAAAAAAAAGCAATTTAGTTATTGCCTTCTAAAACCTATGTTCAGGTGACACATTTGCATTCTAGGCGCAACATTTTGATTACAGTGATAGGGGAAGAGCGTGTGTGCCTGGAATATTAAAATAGAATAAAATGTGGAATGGAATATAAAAATTATAGACTGTTAACCCTGGAAACACAAACCGAAACTATCTCTATTTTCCGCTCGATACAACTTGTAATAAAGTTGTTACATCTTGGCTTAACGTGTTTATGACGTATTAGAACGTTGTTACAACTTGCTATATTGGTTGTTAAAACTGGTTAGGAGGTGTTAAAACTTGTTCGAACGTTGTACCAATCTTGAGATCTTGAGGTTATCTTGAGATGATTTCGGGGCTTTTTAGTGTCCCCGCGGCCCGGTCCTCGACCAGGCCTCCACCCCCAGGAAGCAGCCCGTGACAGCTGACTAACTCCCAGGTACCTATTTACTGCTAGGTAACAGAGGCATTCAGTGTGAAAGAAACTTTGCCCATTTGTTTCTGCCTCGTGCGGGAATCGAACCCGCGCCACAGAATTACGAGTCCTGCGCGCTATCCACCAGGCTACGAGGCCCCTACGTCTACCACCAACGTCGAAACGTGGAAACTACCAACGTCGTAGTTTCGGTGTGTGTTTGGCGGGATGGTCCCTCCAAAAACGATATACATTTTGCAGGGAGAATGACACTAGCTTTTCCTAAATTCCCCTCCCCCCCACATATTATAGTGTGACAGTGTCAGACCACGAAGGGAGGATTAAGACAGGAATTTCCTTAAGTACTTTCGTATTTAATAATACATCTTCAGAAGGAAGGATTTACAGATCAGTAGCTTGTATATATAGGCAGGAAAGAGGTGAGGTGAGGTACAATGTCTTTAGTGAGATAAAGGGGATATTAATAAGGTATTAGGTAGATAAATGTGTATCAATGATCCTACTCAAATCGCTTTTTAATTGATCTATCAAAAATGGATCTAAATTATACAAACATACACATAATATAATGTATATACTATAACAATCACTTGAATAGAATTTACACTAAATTATACATAAGATTGCATGTGCCAGATCTATTATTGTTTATTTAGGCCTAGGAAACCAATAGTACAAATCTCGTACTATTAAGGATACAAGAGTCCCTATGATGTACATCCGATTCACATCAGCCTCAGGCGCTACAATACTTGGAGAATGGGGTTAATTAATGCCCAACCGCTTCCACTCATGTGTGTGTCTAACGTTGGTCTGGAATGGTCCAGCGAACCCACTCCAAATTACATTCCCGGCAACTGGTTACATAAAGGTCATAACCCTATGTCCTAACCAGCCTAGACATGTATACACCAAGGAATGTATTTCTTGACGGTGTATATATATATATATCTTTGTCTTCCTAGAGAAGGTAATTGAAGTTTATTCAATCTCTCCTCGTAAGGCAGGTGTCTGATTGTTGACTGTGTCTCTCTGGACAGTTTTGATGGCAGTCTCTGTGTGGGTTTGTGGAGGTGGCTATACCCTGGAAACACAAACCGAAACTGTCTCTATTTTCCGCTTGTTACAACTTGTAATAAAGTTGTTACATCTTGGCTTAACGTGTTTATGACGGATTAGAACGTTGATACAACTTGCTATATTGGTTGTTATAACTGGTTAGGAGGTGTTAAAACTTGTTCGAACGTTGTACCAACGTCGTAGTTTCGGTGTGTGTTTGGCGGGTATTGGGTAAGGTCTGGTGGTCGACAGCACGCATAACCTGGAGTTTTCTGCCTCTCTGGCAGCTTACTCCCTCTCTCACTCTGACACACTCCATCAGGGCCACTCTCTGACACTCTCACTCCTTCAGAGCACCAATAACAAGAACACATGAACAGCCAGGCTGTGTAGAACAACAAGAACACATGAACAGCCAGGCTGTGGAGAATAACAAAGAACAGATGAACAGCCAGGCTGTGTAGAACAACAAGAACACATGAACAGCCAGGCTGTGTAGAACAATAACAAAGAACAGATGAACAGCCAGGCTGTGTAGAACAACAAGAACACATGAACAGCCAGGCTGTGTAGAACAACAAGAACACATGAACAGCCAGGCTGTGGAGAACAATAACAAAGAACAGATGAACAGCCAGGCTGTGGAGAACAATAACAAGAACAGATGAACAGCCAGGCTGTGGAGAACAATAACAAAGAACAAATGAACAGCCAGGCTGTGGAGAACAATAACAAGAACAGATGAACAGCCAGGCTGTGGAGAACAATAACAAGAACAGATGAACAGCCAGGCTGTGGAGAATACTGCAATTATTTTCCAGCGTGTCAGGTTCCACTAGAGGGCGCTGGCAGGCAAAATATAATTACTGTAGGCCGGAACGACACGACTGTCGCCTGAGGAGGGTAATGACCTCATTGGAGTGAGGAGACACGGACAAGGAATGAGAGACTCATACCTCAGGGCATGAGTCACGGAAGGGGAGTAAGGGAAAATGAATTAAAGGGGAAGGAACTATCAGGAGGAAAGCGTCAAGCCATTACGACTATATAGCACTGGGAAGGGGTCAGGATAAGGATTTGGGATGGGATGGGAGGGAAAAGGAATGGTGCCCAAACCACTTGTGGACAGTCGGGGATTGAACGCCGACCTGTATAAAGCCAGACCGTCGCTCTACCGTCCATACACAGTTTCAAATATAGACATGAGCCTACTCATGTCTACTGAGCCCTCCTGAGCCCAGCCTACTACTGAGCTCAGGAAGCCCAGTAGGCTCAGGAAGCTGTCCATCATTTGATTGACGATTGAGAGGCGGGTCCAGCGAGCCGAAGCTTAACCCCCCACACAAGGACAATTAGGCGAGTCGGCAATATCACTGGACTGTTGGACAGGGGTCTTCCTGCCAGGTAATTGGTCAATACGGCAACAAACTGATCAACAGAATTACTCTCTAGTAATTACTCCATCCAACTAATGGGCAAACCCATTGGTGCTTATTTAGCCCATGTGCGGGTTCCACTTGATATACTGTGACCTGGGGTTGAGCTTCGGCTCTCTGGTCCCGCCTCTCGACCGTCAATCAACTGATATACACTACACTACACACAGAAATCACAATTGCGTGATGCATGAAATGAACAAATCCACAAGGGCCGTGACGAGGATTCGAACCTACGTCCGGGAGCATCCCAGACGCTGCCTTTATCGACTGAGCTACGGCATGGTCAAAAGAGTTGCAACCGAAGTTCTACTGAACTTACTGGATCCTGCAGCCTCTCCGAGACACAAACCAGGGTTTTACACATGGTGATGTACAGATTTCTTGAACCTATTTGGCTCTGTCATATCTAAATTTAAAACTTATGAAGTCTACCTCCACCACCTAATTAAAATAATAGGCCTTCTAACCTATTATTTAATAGGCCAGATAATAACTTAATAATCTGACCTGAAATAATAGGCTAATAGTACATTCCATTTCCTTCAGTACAAATGGAATGTACTAAGGGAAATCTCTTACTGTCTCAGTGGCTCAGATGAGTGCCTTGTCACCCACTAAAAATGGGGGACAGTCACCCACTAAAAATGGGTGAATGTCACCCACTAAGAATGGGTAACATTCTTAGAGTACTACCCAGCTAAATACTCTTTTTCTACCCTGTCCTGACAACTCGCCAGAGGATTTCTAATATGGTGATCATGTCTCCCCCCTAACTCTTCTTCAGGGTAGGGAAATTTAAATCCCTGTATCCTATCCTCGAAACTCTGTACCTTCAAGTTCGAATAAGTCTGATGGCACTGTAATGCCATATAAATGGCAAGAAAATATAGATAGCGATATCTATAGATAGAGATATGGATATCAATATCAATAGATATCGATATCTAGAAGAACGTCGGTTTGTTAGACATTGGAGTCCAAACGCCTTGGGCTAGTCTCATCAAATATTGCAAAAGGTGATTTGTGATTGCATAACAGGTGTGGTAGGGGGGTTGGGCAGCCCCGAGCTCCTCAGCGTTCCCAGCGTCAAGAAACCGTCGTACTAAGGTGCCCTTATCCTATGAATGAACGTCGATAACGTTATTTCAACGTGGATTGAACGTCTGTGACGTTGAAACGACGTCGGTAACGCTGATTTAACATTACTAGTGCACGTTTTGCTCACCGGGAGATAATATGTGAGAGTTAAAGGAGAGAGAGCAGGAGAGTGAGGGAGGGAGAGAGAGAGAGAGAGAGAGAGAGAGAGAGAGAGAGAGAGAGAGAGAGAGAGAGAGAGAGAGAGAGAGAGAGAGAGAGAGAGGAGGGAGGGAGGGAGGGAGGGAGGGAGGGAGGGAGAGAGAGAGAGAGAGAGAGAGAGAGAGAGAGAGAGAGAGAGAGAGAGAGAGAGAGAGAGAGAGAGAGAGAGAGAGAGAGAGAGAGAGAGAGAGAGAGAGAGAGAGAGGGAGGGAGAGAGAGAGAGAGAGAGAGAGAGAGAGAGAGAGAGAGAGAGAGAGAGAGAGAGAGAGAGAGAGAGAGAGAGAGAGAGAGAGAGAGAGAGAGAGAGGGAGAGAGAGGGAGAGAGAGAGAGAGAGAGAGAGAGAGAGAGAGAGAGAGAGAGAGAGAGAGAGAGAGAGAGAGAGAGAGAGAGAGAGAGAGAGAGAGAGAGAGTGAGGGAGGGAGGGAGAGAGAGAGAGAGAGAGAGAGAGAGAGAGGGGTACACTGTTAGGTAGGGAGGTGGAGGGAGGGAAGATCATCTATTGATAATCTTCATCAATAGATGAAGATTCTTAAATAGGGTTTGTGTAGGTTGTACTTGTGGGGGTTGAGCTTCGGCTCTTTGGTCCCGCCTCTCAACTGGTGTACAGTTCCTGAGCCTATTGGGCTCTATCATATCTACAATTGAAACTGTGTATGGAGTCAGCCTCCACCACATCACTGCCTAATGCATTCCACCTGTTAACTACTCTTAACACTGAACTATTCTCTCTAATGTGTCTAGCTCATTTGGTTACTCAATGTCAATGTGTCACGGTAATAAGACACATATGTGTAGCTTGTCGCTCAGCCACGTCTTGAGGTTATCTTGAGATGATTTCGGGGCTTTAGTGTCCCCGCGGCCCGGTCCTCGACCAGGCCTCCACCCCAGGAAGCAGCCCGTGACAGCTGACTAACTCTCAGGTACCTATTTACTGCTAGGTAACAGGGGCATTCAGGGTGAAAGAAACTTTGCCCATTTGTTTCTGCCTCGTGCGGGAATCGAACCCGCGCCACAGAATTACGAGTCCTGCGCGCTATCCACCAGGCTACCAGGCCCCCTACGTCTCCCATTACCTGTGCCGATTTAGGATAAAATACCTGTCAGTATAATACTTACGCCAACATCAATTTTAAATTGATTTACATGTCCCCCTTTTATCCTCTCTCTTGTGGCCAAGAGGTAAAAGCTTCTGGTCTATCGCATCTCAACAAACTTTCCTTTTCCGGTCTCTGTGAGGGACCTTTATCCACTCCACACTTTATCCATGGGGCCTCGTAGCCTGGTGGATAGCGCGCAGGATTCGTAATTCTGTGGCGCGGGTTCGATTCCCGCACGAGGTAGAAGCAAATGGGCAAAGTTTCTTTCACCCTGAATGCCCCTGTTACCTAGTAGTAAATAGGTACCTGGGAGTTAGTCAGCTGTCACGGGCTGCTTCCTGGGGGTGGAGGCCTGGTCGAGGACCGGGCCGCGGGGACACTAAAGCCCCGAAATCATCTCAAGATAACCTCAAGATAACTCTCTATCCACCACCCCCCCCCTTCCCAGGAAGGTGGGTGGCTGCCCATCACGCCTGAAAATTCTGCACTCATCCATGTCATCCATCAGGCACTCAGCGCATCCAAGGCTTCGTGATGGGGTTTTCTCCCTTTCACCGCCTGCTTGTGGAGTCTCTGTGCTGGCTCACGTCTCCTAGTTGGGAATTGAAATTGAAATGTTTTTTATGGTGAGAAAGGGGTGAGATAGGGGTGAGATAGGGTGGGAAAGGGGTGGGAAAGGGGTGAGATAGGGGTGAGATAGGGGTGAGATAGGGTGGGAAAGGGGTGAGATAGGGTGGGAAAGGGGTGGGAAAGGGGTGAGATAGGGGTGAGATAGGGGTGAGATAGGGGTGAGATGGGGTGAGATAGGGGTAAGATAGGGTGGGAAAGGGGTGAGATAGGGGTGAGATAGGGTGGGAAAGGGGTGAGATAGGGGTGAGATAGGGTGGGAAAGGGGTGAGATAGGGGTGAGATAGGGTGGGAAAGGGGTGAGATAGGGGTAAGATAGGGTGGGAAAGGGGTGAGATAGGGGTGAGATAGGGTGGGAAAGGGGTGAGATAGGGGTGAGATAGGGTGGGAAAGGGGTGAGATAGGGGTGGGAAAGGGGTGAGATAGGGGTGAGATAGGGGTGGGAAAGGGGTGAGATAGCTGAAGCTGTTCTCACTCTGTGCTGGTGTTGGTAAATGTAACCTATTGGGATCTTCTCACATCTCAGATCACAGCTGAGACTTTTTCCTTGGTCTGTTATTCCATGTGTCTCGCTCCCGTCTGTCTGTCACTCCTTGTGACAGATACAGGGGGACACTGCATGTATCACAGGCGGACACAGGGGACACATGTCCAGGTATTTCACTCCGGCTCCGAGTATCCTTAGTGTACAGTAAAGCTTCTATCTCCCCCTTTGTTCCTCTGATTCTTACCAAGTTCCTGCAGGCTGTTGTGGCTTGCACGCTGTTGTATGGCCTGCACGTTGTTGTGGCTTGCACGCTGTTGTATGGCCTGCACGTTGTATTCCTCATAACCTGCCTTTTTCCTTGCATTATATTCACACTTGGATACGAACCCACTGACCTTTTGTATAAAAAAGCGTTTCGCAAGCTTGTAACCCCTTTTCTGTAAGCTTTAGCTTTATTATACACAATAGCGGTACAAAGTATACAACTGACAAGCTTTAGAAGGCTGTGACTAGAAGGCTGTGACTAGAAGGCTGTGACTAGAAGGCTGTGACTCGAAGGCTGTGACTAGAAGGCTGTGACTAGACGGCTGTGACTCGAAGGCTGTGACTAGAAGGCTGTGACTAGACGGCTGTGACTAGAAGGCTGTGACTAGAAGGCTGTGACTAGACGGCTGTGACTAGAAGGCTGTGACTAGACGGCTGTGACTAGAAGGCTGTGACTAGACGGCTGTGACTAGACGGCTGTGACTAGAAGGCTGTGACTAGAAGGGCTGTGACTAGACGGCTGTGACTAGACGGCTGTGACTAGACGGCTGTGACTAGAAGGCTGTGACTAGAAGGCTGTGACTAGAAGGCTGTGACTAGAAGGCTGTGACTAGAAGGCTGTGACTAGACGGCTGTGACTAGAAGGCTGTGACTAGACGGCTGTGACTAGAAGGCTGTGACTAGAAGGCTGTGACTAGAAGGCTGTGACTAGACGGCTGTGACTAGAAGGCTGTGACTAGACGGCTGTGACTAGAAGGCTGTGACTAGAAGGCTGTGACTAGAAGGCTGTGACTAGACGGCTGTGACTAGAAGGCTGTGACTAGACGGCTGTGACTAGACGGTTGTGACTAGAAGGCTGTGACTAGAAGGCTGTGACTAGAAGGCTGTGACTAGACGGCTGTGACTAGACGGCTGTGACTAGAAGGCTGTGACTAGAAAGCTGTGACTAGACGGCTGTGACTAGAAGGCTGTGACTAGAAGGCTGTGACTAGAAGGCTGTGACTAGACGGCTGTGACTAGAAGGCTGTGACTAGACGGCTGTGACTAGAAGGCTGTGACTAGAAGGCTGTGACTAGAAGGCTGTGACTAGAAGGCTGTGACTAGACGGCTGTGACTAGAAGGCTGTGACTAGACGGCTGTGACTAGAAGGCTGTGACTAGACGGCTGTGACTAGAAGGCTGTGACTAGAAGGCTGTGACTAGACGGCTGTGACTAGAAGGCTGTGACTAGAAGGCTGTGACTAGACGGCTGTGACTAGAAGGCTGTGACTAGACGGCTGTGACTAGAAGGCTGTGACTAGAAGGCTGTGACTAGAAGGCTGTGACTAGACGGCTGTGACTAGAAGGCTGTGACTAGAAGGCTGTGACTAGAAGGCTGTGACTAGAAGGCTGTGACTAGACGGCTGTGACTAGAAGGCTGTGACTAGAAGGCTGTGACTAGAAGGCTGTGACTAGAAGGCTGTGACTAGAAGGCTGTGACTAGAAGGCTGTGACTAGAAGGGCTGTGACTAGACGGCTGTGACTAGACGGCTGTGACTAGAAGGCTGTGACTAGACGGCTGTGACTAGAAGGCTGTGACTAGAAGGCTGTGAGTAGAAGGCTGTGAGTAGAAGGCTGTGACTAGAAGGCTGTGACTAGAAGGCTGTGACTAGAAGGCTGTGACTAGACGGCTGTGACTAGAAGGCTGTGACTAGAAGGCTGTGACTAGAAGGCTGTGACTAGAAGGCTGTGACTAGAAGGCTGTGACTAGACGGCTGTGACTGGAAGGCTGTGACTAGACGGCTGTGACTAGAAGGCTGTGACTAGACGGCTGTGACTAGAAGGCTGTGACTAGACGGCTGTGACTAGAAGGCTGTGACTAGACGGCTGTGACTAGAAGGCTGTGACTAGATCGCCACTTTTTTGCATCTGAAAGAGGCTCTCTTTTTTTGGTGACCATAAGGTAAAAATCTTCAAATTTGGTTATAATTCCATTATAACCAAATAATGGAATTATAATAATTCCAATTATATATTATAATTCCATTATAACCAAATTTGAAGATTTGGTTCTAATTGCATCCAGTTTAATCATTATTTTCCTGTATTAATACGTTCTAAACACGTATCAAGAGCCTAATGATATTTTTTCTGAAGTTATATGAATGGTGCTGAAATACTTTGAGAAGTTTGTGATCCCCTCAAAGTATTTTTTTAATACTATATCATACAAATAATAATTTGTATTGCATATTATTGAACAATACTCTATTCAATAATAATACAAAGTATTTTTCAATTATTTCAAAGTATTATTTAATTATTTCAAAGTATTATTTAATTATTTCAAAGTATTATTTCAACCCCATTATTTCTTAGATAATGGGTTTATGATTTTATCTGGAAGCCTAATAGTACTATTAATATTTAATATATTGCACATATAAATTAACATGCATAAAATAATGAACCAAATTCAAATAGGATTAACATTATATAAATGCCTCTTTTTTTTCCCCACGCTAGGAAATATGTTGAACATAATTACTTGCAAAATAAATTGGATTAGCTGAACATATTAAAAATGTTGCCAGTATTAGGATGAAATTATTAAAACATGACTTTTATGATAACGTATAATGATTTTTTGCTTTTTGTGAAGAGTTTGCAATGTGATGTAGTTTCCAAAATAGCCTCTTGTGAGGGACTTCTCAAAAGCCTTTTTTAAACTTTTCTAAAAGTCTAAAATGTGTGGACCTTTTTCCTTTTTTTAGGTCCATATAAAGACAGCCAACCCAACCATCGCTCTCCTGTAGAATTTCTGTGGCTCTCTCTTGAAAATTAAGTAGATTTGTTACACAGGATCTTCCTGTTAGAAAACCATATTATTATTAAATCATTTCTCTCCAGGTGTTCTGTCCATGTGGTTTTAAGTATATTTTTTCTAGTGGATTGACTACCACGCTTGTCAATGATACCTGTTTAGAGGGTCTACTACCATTTATAGTAGACTGGTACTGTTTGACTTTTTCCATATATCTGCTAAGATTCCTATATACAAAGTTGGCTGGAATAGTAATTACTGTGGAATGCTTAGCATAGCTGCACATTCTCTCAGCACCCAAGGTGAAACTCCATTTGGTCTAACTGTTTTATTTCTTCCTGGTTCCTTGAGTGATTTGTCCCACTTCGTCTCAAGACACCTCTATGTACTCTTTGGTGTTTGGAATTGACACGGTGTTTTGGTCTCTGAGAACCTCAGATTGCATAAACATACTTTGGAACTGTTCATTAGTGTTTCACACATTTCTCTTCCAAAAGGCCTGGAGGTGTTTTGCATTTGTTCGCTACCGCTCTCTCAAGGGGTTTGTTTTGCCTATATCGTCGCTGTGTGTGTGTGTGTGTGTGTGTGTTTGTGTGTGTTTGTGTGTGTGTTTGTGTGTGTGTGTGTGTGTGTGTGTGTGTGTGTGTGTGTGTGTGTGTGTGTGTGTGTGTGTGTGTTTGTGTGTGTGTGTGTGTGTGTGTGTGTGTGTGTGTGTGTGTGTGTGTGTTTGTGTGTGTGTGTGTGTGTTTGTGTGTGTGTTTGTGTGTGTGTGTGTTTGTGTGTGTGTGTGTGTGTGTGTGTGTGTGTGTGTGTGTGTGTGTGTGTGTGTGTGTGTGTGTGTGTGTGTGTGTGTGTGTTTACTAGTTGTGTTTACTAGTTGTGTTTTTGCGGGGGTTGAGCTTTGCTCTTTCGGCCCGCCTCTCAACTGTCAATCAACTGTTTACTAACTACTTTTTTTTTTTTTTTTTTTTTTTTTTCTCCACACCACACACACACACCCCAGGAAGCAGCCCGTGACAGCTGACTAACTCCCAGGTACCTATTTACTGCTAGGTAACAGGGGCATTCAGGGTGAAAGAAACTTTGCCCATTTGTTTCTGCCTCGTGCGGGAATCGAACCCGCGCCACAGAATTACGAATCCTGCGCGCTATCCACCAGGCTACGAGGCCCCTGTGTGTGTGTGTGTGTGTGTTTGTGTGTGTGTGTGTACTCACCTAGTTGTACATGCTAGGGTTGAGCTCTAGCTCTTTGGTCCCGCCTCTCAACTGTCAATCAACTGGTATGTTGTGTGCGTGCTCACGTCATTCTGTTTGTGGGGTTGAGCTTCAGCTCTTGCGACCCGCGGCTAAACATGCAGTCAACTCTGCTCACGTTCCCGAGTCTGATTACCAAAAAAAAAAAAAAAGAAGCAACATTTGAAGCTACATCTAAGGTCTTTTTCCGCCACTTCGCATCCCAGCGCATCATTCATGACCTTTATTTTGACGCTGAAACATTTTTCTAATATGCAGGCGATGAGTCACAATAACGTGGCTGAAGTATGTTGACCAGACCACACACTAGAAGGTGAAGGGACGACGACGTGACGGTCCGTCCTGGACCATTCTCAAGTCGATTGTGTTGACCAGACCACAATCGACTTGAGAATGGTCCAGGACGGACCGAAACGTCGTCGTCCCTTCAATTTCTAGTGTGTGGTCTGGTCAACATTTTTCTAATATCTCTGGATCAGTTGAGAACTCAATTACCAGCTTTTTGTTTCTTTATTCGTTTGCCACATGTGCCAACCTGTTCTTTCATGCCTGTCATGTCCAGTCCTCTGGTTATCTTGAGGTTATCTTGAGATGATTTCGGGGCTTTTTAGTGTCCCCGCGGCCCGGTCCTCGACCAGGCCTCCACCCCCAGGAAGCAGCCCGTGACAGCTGACTAACTCCCAGGTACCCATTTTACTGCTAGGTAACAGGGGCATAGGGTGAAAGAAACTCTGCCCATTGTTTCTCGCCGGCGCCCGGGATCGAACCCGGGACCACAGGACCACAAGTCCAGCGTGCTGTCCGTTCGGCCGACCGGCTCCCCTGAATTGCTTCCCTTATACAGCTGTCATATTCCACGGACGTGAGGCTTAATTTCTTCAGTCTTTCCTCATATGCCATACCTCTCAGCTCCGGTACCAGTCTGGTGGCATGCGTCTGGTGACTCTCTCCAGCTTCGTTATGTGCTGAAGGTAAATATGTTAAGCTGATGTTGCATAATTCCACATATGTGGTACA
This sequence comes from Procambarus clarkii, assembly GCF_040958095.1. Taxonomy (NCBI): domain Eukaryota; kingdom Metazoa; phylum Arthropoda; class Malacostraca; order Decapoda; family Cambaridae; genus Procambarus; species Procambarus clarkii. The sequence goes on from NC_091185.1 coordinate 30,438,107, forward strand.
CAAGGTTATACATGGGTATTTACCCGATTTACCTGAGGGGCTACTAACCCTTGTGGGCCTTGACGAGGACAGGAAGCCGGCGGCTTGTCAAATTTCTCTTACCCCCCCCCTCCCCATTTGCCTTAATCGTATTCAGGTAGCATATAAAACTTAATAACATAAGACTTAAGGAAGTTGCAATAGGCCTATTGGTCCAGGAGATGCAACTTGTGCAATGGTCCAGATAAACAGCCCAAATAAAAGTTACCCAAAACCACATAGAAACAACTTCATTTTCACACCAGTACTTACAAGGTCTTGAACATATCCACACGGGCCGTGACGAGGATTCGAACCTGCGTCCAGGAGCGTCCTGGAGCATCTCACCAGGTCTTTCCTGAAACCAAACTTATGAAATTTGTATCCATTGTATCATGCTATATTTTTTTTTTTTGGGGGGGGGGGGAGGGTGTATTTATTAGGTCAGTCCTCCCTGCGGCTTTTGAGTCTCCAGCTCCGTTTTCTTTCATCACGTCTCTTGAAGCAACCCGTTCTCGCAAATTTAATAAGTCAATATTGACTTATTAAATATGTGCATAGGTGACATACTTAACATAATAGATACCCTTAAAAAGATTCATAGAAAACACCGACCTTACCTAACCTACTTAGTATGTTAAGATAAGCATCTTATTGCTTCGTAATTACAATTATTACCTAACCTATAATAGGTATAGGTCAAGTAATAATTGTAATTACGAAGCAATAACATGCTTATCTTAAGATACTAACAAGGTTAGGTAAGGTCGGTGTTTTCTATGAATCTTTTTAAGGGTATCTATTATGTTAAGTATGTCACCTATGCACATATTTAATAAGTCAATATTGACTTATTAAATTTGCGAGAACGGGTTGCTTGAAGAAATTTCTTTATATTGTATTACATAAATTTGGTGCTGTCTAGTGAAATTGTTCTAGTTATACTCACGTCAATTGTCTTCAATTACGACTAAACCACTTGTCTTGATGTGGGTCTTAACTCCACTCTTACAAAGTCAACGTTGATGCACTTTATCAAGTTTTCAAAATGTCCGGCGGCCGGCCAGACCATTTATAAAACTCGCGGATTCCTAATAACTCATTCAGTAGAATGTGGGGTGCAGAAAATTAGCATGGTCCGCGATTTACATATAAATAGCGAAGCCGGACCAACTAACGCACTTGGCCTGGTCCTTATTTTTCGCTTCCACGAAGATATTTCGTTAGCGAGACGGTCAGACGGGGAAGTGACGGGTCTGTCAGCTACGGGAAGATCTGTGAAGGCGTCAGACGGGGAAGTGACGGGTCTGTCAGCTACGGGAAATTCTGTGAAGGCGTCAGACGGGGAAGTGACGGGTCTGTCAGCTACGGGAAGTTCTGTGAAGGCGTCAGACGGGGAAGTGACGGGTCTGTCAGCTACGGGAAATTCTGTGAAGGCGTCAGACGGGGAAGTGACGGGTCTGTCAGCTACGGGAAGTTCTGTGAAGGCGTCAGACGGGGAAGTGACGGGTCTGTCAGCTACGGGAAGTTCTGTGAAGGCGTCAGACGGGGAAGTGACGGGTCTGTCAGCTACGGGAAGATCTGTGAAGGCGTCAGACGGGGAAGTGACGGGTCTGTCAGCTACGGGAAGATCTGTGAAGGCGTCAGACGGGGAAGTGACGGGTCTGTCAGCTACGGGAAGTTCTGTGAAGGCGTCAGACGGGGAAGTGACGGGTCTATCAGCTACGGGAAGTTCTGTGAAGGCGTCAGACGGGGAAGTGACGGGTCTGTCAGCTACGGGAAGATCTGTGAAGGCGTCAGACGGGGAAGTGACGGGTCTGTCAGCTACGGGAAGTTCTGTGAAGACGTCAGACGGGGGAGTGACGGGTCTGTCAGCTACGGGAAGTTCTGTGAAGACGTCAGACGGGGAAGTGACAGGTCTGTCAGCTACGGGAAGTCCTGGGAAGTCAAGAGGACGTTGGTATAGGCTGGCTAGTCACAGGAGGAATGACGCTGAATTGAGTCTGAATGACGCACTTCGGAACTTCGGGAACTTAAGCTTCGAAGCTCAAGAACTTAAGCCCGGAAATGTGTAGACCTTTACAGAAGCGACGTCAACCCAGCTGCTAAGACGCCACCACCAGAAAGACGCCGACGCCGACGCAGCACAAGACGACAATGTCTAACAGGAAAGACTTGAGAGTAACAATGCTTTGTCGGGAAATACACAAGTTTAGGCACAAATCCCAGCCCCAAATGTCGACTGAAGTCGAGAAACAATCAGGAGAGTCTGAATGACATCAGAGCGCTGATTAACAAGCTCAAAGTGGCACTGGAGAGGTTAGAGGAGAGTTTTCTGGCATCAAAGGTGAGTGGGATCCGAACCTGAACGAGCAAGGGCTTAACAGCCAAGGTAACAGCCAACAAGGGGGAAGTGAATGCAATCAAACCCAACATTCTGATGTTCTGGAAACGGGTCCCGGCCACCAGAAGTGGCAGCAAACATCACATTCCGTGATGACGGCTTCTCCAAGCCCGCCTCTCTCTCCCGGTGATGCCTTTCATCTCCTACACTACACCTTGGGAGATGAGCCCAGCGTCACTCATCTCGGGAGATGAGCCCAGCGTCACTCATCTCTGGAGATGAGCCCAGCGTCACTCATCTCGGGAGATGAGCCCAGCGTCACTCATCTCGGGAGATGAGCCCAGCGTCACTCATCTTTGGAGATGAGCCCAGCGTCACTCATCTCGGGAGATGAGCCCAGCGTCACTCATCTCGGGAGATGAGCCCAGCGTCACTCATCTCGGGAGATGAGCCCAGCATCACTCATCTCGGGAGATGAACCCAGCATCACCCACTTCGGGAGATAAGCCCAGCATCACTCATCTCGACCCAACAACCATTGAAATCCTCAAACACACGAGACAATTTCCTGGTATGCTAGAAAATGTGATAATGTTAAGGTAAATATACTCAAGTCATATCTACAACACATTAACAACTCTCAACACAACAGTGTAGTGGAAACAGAGAAGCTGAGAGAATGAAGGAGGTGCCGGGTTCGATCCCCGGCGGAGGCGGAAACAATAGTAGTGGTGATCCGGAACAGGAAATGGTTGAGTTCGATTCCATCTTGCTTGCCTAATACCTTTGTTCATCTAGCAGTAAATATTCCAGCCTGCTTTTCTAGTTTGTGTAATAGTCTTTCATGCGGGACTGTATCAAATGCCTTCTGACAGCCGAGGAACATGCAGTCTGCCCCCCCATATCCCTCTCATGATTGATTACTGTCATTTTGTTGTATAACTCCAGCTAGTTTGTCAAGTAAGGTTTTCCTTTACTTAAGACCATGCTGTTACCTCGAGACAAAACTGAGAAATTCTAGATGTTCTACTAGGGGGAGCCGGTCGGCCGAGCGGACAGCACGCTGGACTTGTGATCCTGTGGTCCTGGGTTCGATCCCAGGCACCGGCGAGAAACAACGGGCAGAGTTTCTTTCACCCTATGCCCCTGTTACCTAGCAGTAAAATAGGTACCTGGGTGTTAGTCAGCTGTCACGGGCTGTTTCCTGGGGGTGGAGGCCTGGTCGAGGAATGGGCCGCGGGGATACTAAAGCCCCGAAATCATCTCAAGATAACCTCAAGATAACCTGCTTCGGTTCACTAGTAACTTGCAGAAGGATACTTGTTAATGATATGGGTCGATTAAGGCAGCGTCTGGGATGATCTCGCACGTAGGTTCGAATCCTCGTCACGGCCCTTGTGGATGTGTTCATTTGATACGGGTCTGTAGCGTAACTATCTTTTCCCTCTGTCTTGTGGAGTGGCACCACTTCAGGCATTTTCAAACAGTCGGGAAGTTCTCCTCGTTTCCAGATAGGAATTAAATATTGTGGCAAGTGGGTTGCACAATGCTTCCGCTGCTTCGTTTAGTATCCAGGGCGATATTTTGTCCGGTCCCAATGATTGTCACACCCAGTTCCTGCGGTTCCTTCTTTACATCTTCTGGTGTCACACTGTTATTTGAGTGAAGTTTTCCTGTGGAATTTCCCCGTTCAGCTTGCGGGTCTAAGCTCTAATGTGGCCACTCAGGTTTCAGCTTGAACACTTCCCGAAAGCTTTCGTTAAGTTTCTCACATACTTCCCTGTCATTTTCTGTGTCTCCTCTCTGTCACATCTGATGACCTGATAATTTACAGCCATCTTCCTCTTGGCATTGACGTGCCAAGTGTGTGTGGCATGCCAGGTGTGTGGGAGCGTGGGTGTGGCATGCCAGGTGTGTGGGAGCGTGGGTGTGGCATGCCAGGTGTGTGGGAGCGTGGGTGTGGCATGCCAGGTGTGTGGGAGCGTGGGTGTGGCATGCCAGGTGTGTGGGAGCGTGGGTGTGGCATGCCAGGTGTGTGGGAGCGTGGGTGTGGCATGCCAGGTGTGTAAGGAGCGTGTCATACCAGGTGTGTGCGAGGTGCTGGATGCGACAACACAAAGGTCAAAAGGTAAGCTACACAACTTGTATGAAAACAACAGGTGTTTCCCCCCCCCCCTCCGGTAATACCTGACTAGCGGAGATATAATTAAAATACGAGCTTCCAGGCTCAGTGTTGCGAGTGATCCACTAACGCGTCTCTCTCTCTCTCTACGGTCTCGTTGTCAAACGTTATTTTCAACATTTGAATAGCAAAGTTAACAGCTAAATTGTGTTCTCTGTTAACGTTGGTAGACTGGTGTTAAATATATAAATAGACCAGCTGTTGGGTTATTAACTATCGATATAGAAATCGAGTAGATTTGTATTCTATGTACAGTTATCATTCTGGTCTGGGGAATGATAACTGCCAGGGGTCTGGTCTGGGGAATGATAACTGCCAGGGGTCTGGTCTGGGGAATGATAACTGCCAGGGGTCTGGTCTGGGGAATGATAACTGCCAGGGGTCTGGTCTGGGGGGATGATAACTGCCAGGGGTCTGGTCTGGGGAATGATAACTGCCAGGGGTCTGGTCTGGGGGAATGATAACTGCCAGGGGTCTGGTCTGGGGAATGATAACTGCCAGGGGTCTGGTCTGGGGGAATGATAACTGCCAGGGGTCTGGTCTGGGGGATGATTACTGCCAGGGGTCTGGTCTGGGGAATGATAACTGCCGGGGGTCTGGTCTGGGGGGATGATAACTGCTGGAGGTCTGGTCTGGGGGGATGATAACTGCCAGGGGTCTGATCTGGGGGGATGATAACTGCTGGAGGTCTGGTCTGGGGGGATGATAACTGCCAGGGGTCTGGTCTGGGGGAATGATAACTGCCGGGGGTCTGGTCTGGGGGATGATTACTGCCAGGGGTCTGGTCTGGGGAATGATAACTGCCGGGGGTCTGGTCTGGGGGATGATTACTGCCAGGGGTCTGGTCTGGGGAATGATAACTGCCGGGGGTCTGGTCTGGGGAATGATAACTGCCAGGAGTCTGGTCTGGGGGATGATTACTGCCAGGGGTCTGGTCTGGGGGATGATAACTGCCAGGGGTCTGGTCTGGGGGATGATAACTGCCAGGGGTCTGGTCTGGGGGATGATTACTGCCAGGGGTCTGGTCTGGGGGGATGATAACTGCCAGGGGTCTGGTCTGGGGGATGATTACTGCCAGGGGTCTGGTCTGGGGGGATGATAACTGCCAGGGGTCTGGTCTGGGGGATGATAACTGCCAGGGGTCTGGTCTGGGGAATGATAACTGCCAGGGGTCTGATCTGGGGGGATGATAACTGCCAGGGGTCTGGTCTGGGGGATGATTACTGCCAGGGGTCTGGTCTGGGGAATGATAACTGCCAGGGGTCTGGTCTGGGGAATGATAACTGCCAGGGGTCTGGTCTGGGGAATGATAACTGCCAGGGGTCTGGTCTGGGGGATGATTACTGCCAGGGGTCTGGTCTGGGGAATGATAACTGCCAGGGGTCTGGTCTGGGGAATGATAACTGCCAGGGGTCTGGTCTGGGGAATGATAACTGCCAGGGGTCTGGTCTGGGGGATGATAACTGCCAGGGGTCTGGTCTGGGGGATGATTACTGCCAGGGGTCTGGTCTGGGGGATAACTGCCAGGGGTCTGGTCTGGGGGATGATTACTGCCAGGGGTCTGGTCTGGGGGATGATAACTGCCAGGGGTCTGGTCTGGGGGATGATTACTGCCAGGGGTCTGGTCTGGGGGATGATTACTGCCAGGGGTCTGGTCTGGGGGATGATAACTGCCAGGGGTCTGGTCTGGGGGATGATAACTGCCAGGGGTCTGGTCTGGGGAATGATAACTGCCAGGGGTCTGGTCTGGGGGATGATAACTGCCAGGGGTCTGGTCTGGGGAATGATAACTGCCAGGGGTCTGGTCTGGGGGATGATAACTGCCAGGGGTCTGGTCTGGGGGATGATAACTGCCAGGGGTCTGGTCTGGGGAATGATAACTGCCAGGGGTCTGGTCTGGGGAATGATAACTGCCAGGGGTCTGGTCTGGGGGATGATAACTGCCAGGGGTCTGGTCTGGGGAATGATAACTGCCAGGGGTCTGGTCTGGGGGATGATAACTGCCAGGGGTCTGGTCTGGGGGATGATAACTGCCAGGGGTCTGGTCTGGGGAATGATAACTGCCAGGGGTCTGGTCTGGGGGATGATAACTGCCAGGGGTCTGGTCTGGGGGATGATAACTGCCAGGGGTCTGGTCTGGGGGATGATAACTGCCAGGGGTCTGGTCTGGGGGGATGATAACTACCAGGGGTGTGGTCTGGAGGGATGATAACTACCAGGGGTCTGGTCTGGGGGGATGATAACTGCCAGGGGTCTGGTCTGGGGGGATGATAACTGCCAGGGGTCTGGGGAATGAGCGGCATCACTGGCTCATTGTTTGCCTTAAGCTAATGAGGTCTTTGTTAGGCAGTTCTCATGTCTTGGAGGCGAGAGACAGCCGTGTGTGGACACGGTTCAGTGCTCTCTCTCTCTCTCTCTCTCTCTCTCTCTCTCTCTCTCTCTCTCTCTCTCTCTCTCTCTCTCTCTCTCTCTCTCTCTCTCTCTCTCTCTCTCTCTCTCTCTCTCTCTGTCTCTCTCTCTGTCTCTCTCTCTGTCTGTCTCTCTCTCTCTCTCTCTCTCTCTCTCTCTCTCTCTCTCTCTCTCTCTCTCTCTCTCTCTCTCTCTCTCTCTCTCTCTCTCTCTCTCTCTCTCCCTCCCTCCCTCTCTCTCTCTCTCTCTCTCTCTCTCTCTCTCTCTCTCTCTCTCTCTCTCTCTCTCTCTCTCTCTCTCTCTCTCTCTCTCTCTCTCTCTCTGTCTCTGTCTCTCTCTGTCTTTCTCTCTCTCTCTCTCTCTCTCTCTCTCTCTCTCTCTCTCTCTCTCTCTCTCTCTCTCTCTCTCTCTCTCTCTCTCTCTCTCTCTCTCTCTCTCTCTCTGTGTCTCTCTCTCTCTCTCTCTGTGTCTCTGTCTCTCTCTCTCTGTCTCTCTCTCTCTCTCTCTCTCTCTCTCTCTCTCTCTCTCTCTCTCTCTCTCTCTCTCTCTCTCTCTCTCTCTCTCTCTGTCTCTGTCTCTGTCTCTCTCTCAGAGAGACAGTCTCTCTCTCTGTCTCTGTCTCTGTCTCTGTCTCTCTCTGTCTCTCTCTGTCTCTCTCTGTCTCTCTCTGTCTCTCTCTCTGTCTCTCTCTCTGTCTCTCTCTCTGTCTCTCTGTCTCTCTCTCTGTCTCTCTCTCTCTCTCTCTCTCTCTCTCTCTCTCTCTCTCTCTCTCTCTCTCTCTCTCTCTCTCTCTCTCTCTCTGAATTGCTTATTCCAGATCCTATGTTCTCTGGTATTTTGCTATTTCTGAAGTCCCATGTCATTGTTTCTATCCCGTGTCCTTGCTTCTGTCCCGTGTCCTTGCTTCTGTCCCATGTTCTTGCTTCTGTCCCGTGTCCTTGCTTCTGTCCCATGTCCTTGCTTCTGTCCCGTGTCCTTGTTTCTGTCCCATGTCCTTTCGTTTCACTAATGCTAACCGCGAGCCGACCTTGTTGGTCATGTACCCTACAGGAATCACGGTGCAAAGTCGAGTGAAACCAGTTCCAGGCACCTTGCCTCCTACCTTTCCCCTTGACAACTCACACGTTAATTTAATCTTTCTCTCACTATTACTTGCTACATGGTGAAGTGAGAAGTTTTCTACCTACCTTTCTGAAGTTGCTTGTCTATCATTACTTTTTACCTCCCCTTCCTTTGCTATCCTGTCACCCCTTCTTGTGCTATCCTGTCGCCCCTTATGCTATCCTGTCGCCCCTTCTCATGCTATTCTGTCGCTAATTCTTATGCTATCCTGTCGCCCCTTATGCTATCCTGTCGCCCCTTCTCATGGTATCCTGTCGCCCTTTCTCATGCTATCCTGTCGCCCTCTTCTCATGTTATCCTGTCACCCCTTCTTATGTTATCCTGTCGCCCCTTCTCATGTTATCCTGTCACCCCTTCTCATGTTATCCTGTCGCCCCTTCTCATGCTATCCTGCCACCCCCTTCTCATGCTATCCTGCCACCCCCTTCTTATGCTATCCTGCCACCCCCTTCTCATGCTATCCTGCCACCCCCTTCTCATGCTATCCTGCCACCCCCTTCTCATGCTATCCTGCCACCCCCTTCTCATGCTATCCTGCCACCCCCTTCCCATGCTATCCTGCCACCCCTACTCGTGCTATCCTGCCACCCCTACTCGTGCTATCCTGCCACCCCCTTCTCATGCTATCCTGCCACCCCTACTCATGCTATCCTGCCACCCCCTTCCCATGCTATCCTGCCACCTTCTCCTGCTATCCTGCCACCCTCCAGGGCTCTCAGGGACCACCAGCGCCCTGCTGTTAACCATGATTTGCATTTCCCCTTCAGGTCCCCTTGGAGGCGTGAACCACGACGCTCTCACCACACATTATATATAATATATATATATATATATATATATATATATATATATATATATATATATATATATATATATATATATATATTTACATATATATATATATATATATATATATATATATATATATATATATATATATATATATAACTCAGAAAGGTTTGAACCTTTCACAGGAGGAACTCTTTCTTATATAATTGGCTGTTTGTCTGAGAGTCAGTCTCTCCCCCAGAGAGTAGAAAGTGGGGGGGGGGGGGGGGGTCATACGAGCTTGGGAAAGGGGGGTCATGCAAGTATTTACCCAGGTCTTTCCTAAATCTAAACTTATCCAGCTTATACCCATTGTTTCGATTTCTGTCTTGTGTTGATACTTTTAATACCCCTGTTAATATTCACTTTGTTATGTCCATTAATCCACCTGTGCACCTCTATCTTTCACCCCCTAATTATGATATGATAACAATGTATATGAGAAAAACGTGGATGACCTAATACGTTCATTGATGCCTCTAGAATCCTCCCACTTGAGCTGGACGGTAGAACGACGGTCTCGCTTCATGCAGGTCGGCGTTCAATCCCCCATCGTCCACAAGTGGCTGGGTACCATTCCCTCCCTCCGTCCCAACGCAAAATCTTGAATTTCCTGGAATCCTTCCTTTATGAGAGTGTTGGGGCTCAGAGAGAGAGAGAATGAGAGCGAGAGAAAGAGAGAAAGAAAGAGCGAGAGAAAGAGATAGAGAAAGAGCGAGAGAAAGAGATAGAGAAAGAGATAGAGACAGAGACATACTGACAGACAGACAGATCACAATGTTAGCGAGTGTGTAATACAAGTCTTCACTACAAGAGGAAGAGCGCTGTGCATATGGATTTCGCTATTGATTGGTTTTGCAATCAGTGAATTTATCTCCTGAATAAATCTGCACTGGATTAGTATTGCTTGCAGAGGAAGGAGACGCCCCCCCCCGCCCCCCCTGCCTCCCCCCCCCCCCCAACCTCGGGACTATCCACCTGATATCTAGTTGGATAGTACCTGAAGCGCCTAGCCTCCCAGTCCTCCATATCTTACCATTAAACTACATCTGCCAATCCTTCGACCATTTTAAAAGCCCATCTAGATTGTCTTAAGTGATTTAGTCTTGTTCTCAATTTTCGTATCGTCCGCAATATGCAAATATTACTACTCAAGTCCTGAATCTAAATCGTTTACATATATAAATAGTGAACAAGAGAGGCTACAGGAGCCGCTTGGGGCACTTAACTTTAATACGATCTCACACACACTCACCTAACTCCATTTATACTATTTGTTTCCTTCAATACACACAGAAATCACACTAACGTGATGCATCAAATGATTAAGACAGCGTCTGGGATGCTCCCGGACGCAGGTTCGAATCCTCGTCACGGCCCTTGTTCATTTGTTTCCTTTCATATAACCAGACCCTTATCAAAGTTAGTAACGCCTCGTCCCAATACCGTGAGACACTGCCGCTTTAATCTGTAATCCAAGAGGCATAGTATCAAAAGCTTTTGCTCAACTCAAGGTGCACAGAATAGCAATTCTTTCAACTATCAACCGCCTCAAATATGCTGGAACAGGAATGCGAGGAACCGTCACACCAGCGACCCACGATAACACTGGTGTGAAGCTTTTTTTTTTTTTTTTTTGAGATATATACAAGAGTTGTTACATTCTTGTAGAGCCACTAGTACGCGTAGTGTTTCGGGCAGGTCCTTGGAATACGATCCCCGCCGCGAAGAATCGTTGTTACAACCAAGTACACATTTTACTGTTGAGTTAAACAAAGGCTACAGTTAAGGATTTGCGCCCAGTCAATCCTCCCCGGGCCAGGATACGAACCCATGACATAGCGCTCGCGGAAAGCCAGGCGAGTGTCTTACCACTACACCACGGAGACTGTCTTACCACTACACCACGGAGACTGGTAAACGGGGCTTTTGTTAAATACAGACGATGAGTCACAATAACGGGACTGACGATACGATGACTAAACCATACATCAGGAGATGAGGAGACCACGACGTTTCGGTCCAGGAGCCAGATTCATGAAGCACTTACGCAAGCACTTACGAACGTGTACATTGACCAGACCACACACTAGAAGGTAAAGGGACGACAACGTTTCGGTCCGTCCTGGACCATTCTCAAGTTGATTGGTCCAGGACGGACTGAAACGTCGTCGTCCCTTCGCCTTCTAGTGTGTGGTCTGGTCAACATACTTTAGCCACGTTTTTGTGACTCATCGCCTGCGAACGTGTACATCTTTCCTCAATCTTTGACGGCTTTGGTTACATTTATTAAACAGTTTACAAGCATGAAAACTTGCCAATCAACTGTTGTTATTGTTATAAACAGCCTCCTGGTGCTTCGGAGCTCATTAACTGTTTAATAATTGTAAACAAAGCCGCCAATGATTGAGAAAAGATGTACAGGTTCGTAAGTACTTGCGTAACTGATTCGTGAGTTACGCATTGTGGGCAAGACAACATCTCTTTCCAGGCGGATAACAATGCATAAGCAACAGGGCTCCATTAAGGAACATATAATCTCTTCTCACAACCACACCATCACCAGAGAAGTCTTAACAAACAACACAGAAATCATCGATAGATACAGCGATAGCAGGCGGCTCGACATCAGCGGGGCACTACACATTACTTGACCTGTCATTTGGTCATTCATTATTATCCTTCCTATGTGGCTATGTAGAAGTCTTAGTTGTTTCTTTACTGTGGAGACAATATCAGTTTCGTAGTTTCTTTCCAACAATCTTATTACTTTAGTCTTATGTGTATTAGTTTACATATAATCTTAGGTAGCCTATGCGCCTGTTACCTAGCAGTAAAATAGGTACCTGGGTGTTAGTCAGCTGTCACGGGCTGCTTCCTGTGGGGTGGAGGCCTGGTCGAGGACCGGGCCGCGGGGACACTAAAGCCCCAAAATCATCTCAAGATAACCTCAAGATAGTCATTCCTGGGCCTGTTGCATGTATTACAGTTGTCTGTACTTATCCCTATGTATTTCCTCTACTCCCTCCTCCTTTTGTTCTTATTATAAGTATATAAGTACTTATATATAAATATAAGTACTTATTATAAGTACTTATATATAAATATATACTTATATATACATATACTTATATAAAAGTATTTATATACTTCTTATACGTATACATATTTATATACATATTCATATTGCACCAGAGGTGGTAATCCTATTATCTTATTATACATATAAAAGGATGAACTACTTTTTATCCTATTGTAAGTATGAACCTTCCTTATATCTCGTGTCATCTCGGATTGATTTGGTCCATCATTTCCGGGACCGGCTTCCCTTTGTGTGTATGTACTAATTGTCTATAGAGTCGAGCTATTAGCTCTTGGGCCCCGCCTTTCTAACCAATCTGTTTTCTCTTATTGTATCTACTACATATATTTCTCTCTTAACACACACACACACACACACACACATCCCCAAGAAGTAGCGTGTACCTGTCTAACTACCAGGTACCTATTTACTGCTAGGTAAACAGGTGCATCAGGGTGAAAGAAACTCTGCCCATTTGTTTCCGCCTCCGCCGGGAATCGGACCCGGGTCCTTAGGACTACGACCCCCGAGCGCTGTCCACTCAGCCGCGAGGCCCTGAGTCACATGGTACATACTCAATTTATATGTACTCACCTATTTGGGTACTCACCTATTTGTGTCTGCAGGATCGAGCATTGACTCTTGGATCCCGCCTTTCGAGCATCGGTTGTTTACAGCAATGACTCCTGTCCCATTTCCCTATCATACCTGGTTTTAAAATTATGAATAGTATTTGCTTCCACAACCTGTTCCTGAAGTGCATTCCATTTCCCCACTACTCTCACGCTAAAAGAAAACTTCCTAACATCTCTGTGACTCATCTGAGTTTCAAGCTTCCATCCATGTCCTCTCGTTCTGTTACTATTCCGTGTGAACATTTCGTCTATGTCCACTCTGTCAATCCTCCTGAGTATTTTATACGTTCCTATCATGTCCCCCTCTCTCCCTTCTTTTTCTAGTGTCGTAAGGTACAGTTCCTTCAGGCGCTCTTCATACCCCATCCCTTGTAATGCTGGGACGAGCTAATATAACTCGGTATTAACACGCTAACTGTGTGTGCGTGCGTGTGTGTACTCACCTAATTGTGCTTGCGGGGGGGGGGGGGGGGCGAGCTCTGGCTCTTTGGTCCCGCCTCTCAACTGTCGATCAACTGATGTACAGATTCCTGAGCTCCTGTGTGTGTGTGTACTCACCTATTTGTACTCACCTATTTGTGCTTGCGGGGGTTGAGCTCTGGCTCTTTGGTCCCGCCTCTCAACAGTCAATCAACTGGGGTACAGGTTCCTGAGCCTACTGGGCTCTATCATATCTACACTTGAATTGTGTGTGTGTTTACTAGTTGTGTTTACTAGTTGTGTTTTTGCGGGGGTTGAGCTTTGCTCTTTCGGGCCGCCTCTCAACTGTCAATCAACTGTTTACTAACTTTTTTTTTTTTCCCACACCACACACACACACCCCAGGAAGCAGCCCGTGACAGCTGACTAACTCCCAGGTACCTATTTACTGCTAGGTAACAGGGGCACTTAGGGTGAAAGAAACTTTGCCCATTTGTTTCTGCCTCGTGCGGGAATCGAACCCGCGCCACAGAATTACGAGTCCTGCGCGCTATCCACCAGGCTACGAGGCCCCTGTGTGTGTGTGCGCGCGTGTGAAGCTGCTGGTGTCTGACAAGTGCCCTCCCTGCCTCTCACACGCAATATTAAGGCCAAGGACTTGTAAGCCCCTTCATCACCGCCAAGTCGGTGGAGCTCACACAAGTTTCTCAAGTCGGTGTTCTTAATGAACCCTGCTGGAAAAAAACAGTTTCTTCACATCACCAAAGTTCTCTTAATATAATTGACAGTGAGGGGTGATTTCTGCCTTTTAAGATATTCTGATCCATAAATGGTTAAATGTATTATGATAACAAGGAAATGGTTTAATGGGGACTGAGAGAGATAATAGTTTGTTGTTAGGCTCAAGGGGCCAGATTCACGAAGCAGTTACGCAAGCCCTTACGAACCAGGGGCCAGATTCACGAAGCAGTTACGCAAGTACTTACGAACGTGTACATCTTTCCTCAATCTTTGACGACTTTGGTTACATTTATTAAACAGTTTACAAGCATGAAAACTTGCCAATCAACTGTTGTTATTGTTATAAACAGCCTCTTGGTGCTTCGGAGCTCATTAACTGTTTAATAATTGGAAAGAAAGCCGCCAAAGATTGAGAAAAGATGTACAGATTCGTAAGTGTTTGCGTAAGTGCTTTCGTGAATCTGGCGCAAGGTCTATCAACCTCTGGAGGGTTGTTAATTAACTCCATTACAATAGCTTAATCACCCACTAGAAAGTATATTTTAGTCTTGAATACACTTCAGGACAAACTCAAACTGAGTGTGTATACTCATAAGTGAGGTGTGTATGTATCCGCTTGTATGGTGTATGTATACTCCCTGGTATTACTATAGGAGTAATACCAGCGTCAAAAGAACAGTGGCTGCCATATGTAGTGATTGTTCCACAGCATTGTTCCACAGCATTGTTCCACAGCATTGTTCCACTGTCATTTCACAGAAGCATTGAACGATATGACTCCCGAGTGTCTCATATGATTGGTGATTGTGTCATGTTAGTCTTGATTGTGTCACGTTAGTCTTGATTGTGTCATAAACTGTTGACAGTGTCACGACTGGTGATTTCTGATTGTGATATAAAACTGGTGATTGTCGTAAATTAATCTTTGGTATCGGTTACAGTTTTACCATGGGATTTTTGGCCATTCTTGACTGTTGGTCATTCTTGACTGAACTTTGATCAGGTTATGATCTGAGTAAATGTGCCCAATCTGTTCGGCATTGTGGAAATAAGGTCTATATTGTTTTCTGGTTAAACTGTTTGCTAGTTTAAGACACGTCTGTCACACGTCGGTACGAGTCACGTGTGTGTGTGTGTGTGTGTGTGTGGTGTGTGTGTGTGGTGTGTGTGTGGTGTGTGTGTGTGTGTGTGTGTGTGTGTGTGTGTGTGTGTGTGTGTGTGTGTGTGTGTGTGTGTGGTGTGTGTGTGTGTGTGTGTGTGGTGTGTGTGTGTGTGTGTGGTGTGTGTGTGTGTGTGGTGTGTGTGTGTGTGTGTGGTGTGTGTGTGGTGTGTGTGTGTGTGTGGTGTGTGTGTGTGTGTGGTGTGTGTGTGTGTGTGTGTGGTGTGTGTGTGTGTGTGGTGTGTGTGTGTGTGGTGTGTGTGTGTGTGTGGTGTGTGTGTGTGTGTGTGGTGTGAGTTTGGACTGCTTCCTGGGATTCTCTCTGATATAAGTGTTTGCTCCATTTAAATATAAATGTAGTAAATTTAATTTATATTCCCCCTTTCCTTCCCTCCCTCCCTCCCTATTCCTTCCCATCCCTCCCTATCCCTTCTCCCCTAACCCTCCCTATCCCTCCCTCTCTGTGTGGCAGACAGCCACCTTGTCATCTCAGCCATAAAGACTCAGGCAGTTCAAACACTTCATCTTAAGAAGATCGACCAGCTTCCCAATGACCAATCACGATCAAACAATGAAGAGGGCCAGACCTCAGCCTCCTCCTCCAGCGGGTGCCAGTGGAGGGTCAAGTGGCACTTAGAGAAGGGTGCCAGCCACGTCATAACCCTCACTATAGGCATTATATTGCAGAGCAACATCAGCTGAGAATTTTAGAATACGAGGTAAATTCAGTGCCTTGAGGGCATGTAATGGGGGTCATTGTATGTGTCTTAAGTCTCACGTTTATGTCTTAAGATTGCTAAGTCCTGTGGTTGTTAATAGGTCTTAAGATGCACTTAAGTTGTATAGGATGGTAGTCGTACTGAATGTTCTGTAGTGTGTCAGATGAGGCATATTGAACTTTTTATTGGTTTCTGTGTTTTTTGTGTTTTCTGTGGGTTTTGTGTTTTTCTGTGTGTGTTTTAAGTCTCCAAGCCACCATAGCCGGGCCCTGGCATCTGGCGCGGGTATTGACTGGCGATCAAATATTTTTTGTCACCAAAGTACTTGGTCTTGGGTTCACAGTTATAACATTTAATTATTCATTCTTTTTCACGATTTAGTTACTGCTTTATAACTATATATAAACTTATATATCACTTCATAATTGGGTGTTTCAGCCCTTCCCAAAATTGCTGGGTTATTCACTGTAAATGTGGAGGACACTTAAGTAATTAATCCCTGGGCAAATTATCCAGGACAAACGACTATGTGAACTAGGATAGTTAAGGGTGAATATCATTCTTCAGCCTCGTTATCCATTATTCCCAATGGGTCTTGACCTCCATTAACAGCTCCCATTGCCCATTTCCCTGGTAGTTTCTGAACCTTCAGGCAATTCCCTTTCATGTTGTCTACTCTTTTCTGACCCTGTGGCCTATGGTTCTCACTTTTAATGTGATCAAAGTCAAGGACCAGAAGACCCTGGTCCATGACCCTGGTCCATGACCCTGGTCCATGACCCTGGTCCATGACCCTGGTCCATGACCGTGGTCCATGACCCTGGTCCATGACCCTGGTCCATGACCGTGGTCCATGACCCTGGTCCATGACCCTGGTCCATGACCCTGGTCCATGACCCTGGTCCATGACCGTGGTCCATGACCCTGGTCCATGACCCTGGTCCATGACCCTGGTCCATGACCCTGGTCCATGACCGTGGTCCATGACCGTGGTCCATGACCCTGGTCCATGACCCTGGTCCATGACCCTGGTCCATGACCCTGGTCCATGACCCTGGTCCATGACCCTGGTCCATGACCGTGGTCCATGACCCTGGTCCATGACCCTGGTCCATGACCCTGGTCCATGACCCTGGTCCATGACCGTGGTCCATGACCGTGGTCCATGACCCTGGTCCATGACCCTGGTCCATGACCCTGGTCCATGACCCTGGTCCATGACCCTGGTCCATGACCGTGGTCCATGACCCTGGTCCATGACCCTGGTCCATGTCTCGCTGTATCCCGTGGACCGACCTAACCTAACCTACTTGATATTTGGGGAATATCATTTCTAGTGGACTGGGGGTGTTGTCTTCGATATCCTGGCGGTTTAAGGGTTCGGTTCCCCCCTGCTGGCTACGCTGTCACAGCCTCCTCTCTCATCTCACTCATCTCACTCACCCCTCCTCATCACAGTCACCGTCACTCATCCATTCATCGGCTGGATATTCATCCCTCCCCCCCCCCCCTGCACCTATTCTTTAATCATATTGATCACTCACCATGACTCTTGCCAGCCTCACTCCTGTTGCCTGCCCCGTTACCTGTTGACATTTTCCCGTTTCCTGTTGACACTACAAGAGTAATTGACGCTCGAAGCGTGTTGGCTCAGCGGCGACACAGTCGCTTCAGGGTTCGACTCTCTTTTCGTTCGACAGAATTCTCGGCCCAAAATGTTCCGACATTTTTCTTTAGTGACGTCTTGTACACACAGGATTAGTACCATGGTACTCATGGTAGGATTAATACCATGGTACTCATGGTAGGATTAATACCATGGTACTCATGGTAGGATTAGTACCATGGTACTCATGGTAGGATTAATACCATGGTACTCATGGTAGGATTAGTACCATGGTGCTCATGGTAGGATTAATACCATGGTACTCATGGTAGGATTAATACCATGGTACTCGTGGTAGGATTAGTACCATGGTACTCATGGTAGGATTAATACCATGGTACTCATGGTAGGATTAATACCATGGTACTCATGGTAGGATTAGTACCATGGGGCTCATGGTAGGATTAATACCATGGTACTCATGGTAGGATTAGTACCATGGGGCTCATGGTAGGATTAATACCATGGTGCTCATGGTAGGATTAGTACCATGGGGCTCATGGTAGGATTAATACCATGGGGCTCATGGTAGGATTAATACCATGGTGCTCATGGTAGGATTAATACCATGGTGCTCATGGTAGGATTAATACCATGGTACTCAGGGTAGGATTAATACCATGGTGCTCATGGTAGGATTAATACCATGGTGCTCATGGTAGGATTAATACCATGGTACTCATGGTAGGATTAATACCATGGTACTCATGGTAGGATTAATACCATGGTACTCATGGTAGGATTAGGTATAATCGCTAACTGTGACGTCACGAGCGTCCTTTGAAGAGGATTTGTAATCCTTGTTGTGCCAAGCTGTGGGATTTTGGGGACAGCAGGACTTAGGCTACTTTGGGGACAGGAAGACTCTAGGTATAGAAAGGGGAAGGAGAAGGAGGGGGGGAGGACGGGGAACTGTGGGGGGGGGGGAATTTGGATGTTGAATACATCAAGGACTTGAAAGCAAAAGAGGGGGGACCATTGACAAGCCGCCGGCTTCCTGTCCTCGTCGAGGCCACTAGGGTTAGTGGTCCTCCGGTAAATCAGAAATACGTAATTTTCTGGAACTTTTTGTTTTCTACCACAGACGTAGCCGGGCATTTACAATGCTAACCAGCATAGATACATTTTCCTCTGTCCTCCATGGACAGGGTGAGAGATGTGGTATACATACAGTTCACTGATTTATTGAACAGTCAGTAAATCACTCTCCTCCGCTTTAGAGGGGTCAGAGGTTAGTAGGGAACAGGTAGGTTCAAAGACTGAATCCTGTGGGACTCCATTAGTGACTGCTCACTACTCTATGAGTAGTGTATATTACGACTACGGCACGACAATTGGTTATCTTTCGAGAGCATCTTGTTGTCGTACCAAAATTTTCTGTGGTTATCTTGAGATGATTTCGGGGCTTTTGTGTCCCCGCGGCCCGGTCCTTGACTAGGCCTCCACCCCCAGGAAGCAGCCCGTGACAGCTGACTAACACCCAGGTACCTATTTTACTGCTAGGTAACAGGCGCATAGAGTGAAAGAAACTCTGCCCATTGTTTCTCTCTAGCGCCCGGGATCGAACCCGGGACACAGGATCACAAGTCCAGTGTGCTCCCCGCTTGGCCGACCGGCTCCTCCAGTCAACTGTGGATGAGTCAACACTTTATCCCAAAAGTAAGCTCCAGTCTCTTATGTTTTTTCCCAGTCACAAGTTTTTCCCAATTATGATCTGTGACTATTCAAAGATTTTATTGTATGGCGAAGATTCATATTATTTTAAGTAAAGATTACTTATTCATATGACATTTTTATTATTTTTTTCGAGTCCAGTCAAGGAATGTTTGTTCTAATTCTAAATTCATTGCATCGGGGGACAGGCAGCCAGAGTGTATTCTTACCCTACCGGGAATTATTATTTTCTGTAACTAGTTAAAGATCACTTTATTAGTATGAAATATTGTGTGTCCAGCCAAAGATCGCATATTTGTGCATAATAATTTTTAGTGTATAGTTAAAGATTGGCGTTTGATCATAAGAATGAATAAAATCGCAGGAGATCAATACCCAACGTCACTATATCCTCCTCAACCTTAGTGGAACAATCTATACCCAACCAGTATTTACCCAGGTCTTTCCTAAAACTAAATACATTGATAACCATTGTTTTGTTGCAATAGCCTACCAATATATCCTGACTAACTCACTCATTGTGTGTGTTCCTGGGTAAACTCAAATATTCACAATAAATTAGAATATCACATATGCACTTATTCATAAGCAATATATTGACTATAAGCAAGTGCGAGAACGTTCCATGGGTTAGCGCCAGGAGGAGTTACATCAGCATTGTTTAGATCTGTAAACTGTGGCGTTGGCACCTGGCTGTTGTTATACACAGCCGAGCTGCTGACCTGTGATGTATTAGCAAACCTTAAACAGATTAAACATACACACTGATGGACTCTTAAGCTCGGAGTGTGTAAGTCATAGCTCCTGTTACATCCTCTTTCAATTGTAAGTTTGCTTCCTTGGACGGTATTAAGTTATTAGCATCTAAGTGGTCACCAGATGTGTTGGTACCGACACTTTGGTCCGCGAGTGAGTGTTGGCACTCACTGATGATGACATGGGTGTTGGCACTCCTCACTAGTGTTGGCACTCCTCACTAGTGTTGGCACTCACTGATGATGACATGGGTGTTGGCACTCCTCACTAGTGTTGGCACTCCTCACTAGTGTTGGCACTCACTGATGATGACATGGGTGTTGGCACTCCTCACTAGTGTTGGCACTCACTGATGATGACATGGGTGTTGGCACTCCTCACTAGTGTTGGCACTCCTCACTAGTGTTGGCACTCACTGATGATGACATGGGTGTTGGCACTCCTCACTAGTGTTGGCACTCACTGACGATGGCATCAGTGTTGGCACTCCTCACTAGTGTTGGCACTCCTCACTGCGGTGTCACCTGTTAAATACTAGACTTGAGGAGATATTTGCGCTCCAACAGTCAGGTTGGTCATAATGGCTGCCATAGACTCCCGTTTTTTGGTCCATTTATCCGGGTTTATCGCGGCCAAAAATGTCCACATTATTGCTAAAAATGCTCATCTGTGTGTCCATATATGTGTGTGCACTCACCTGGGTGTGCTTGTGGGGGTTGAGCTCTGGCTCTTTGGTCCCGCCTCTCAACCATCAATCAACTGGTGTACAGGTTCCTGAGCCTACTGGGTTCTATCATATCTACACTTGAAACTGTGTATGGAGTCAGCCTCCACCACATCACTGCCTAATGCATTCCATTTACTAACTACTCTGACACGGAACAAAGTTCTTCCTAATAGGCTCATTTGGGTACTCAGTTACCATCTGTGTCCCCTTGTTCGTGTACCCTCTGTGTCCCTTGTTCGTGTACCCTCTGTGTCCCCTTGTTCGTGTACCCTCTGTGTCCTCACCGGTACTCACGCCAGGTACCACCACTTTAGACAGCATTGTTGTTGTTAAAGATTAGCTACCTGGAACAAAAAGTTCCAAGTAGCACGGGCTATGGTGAGCCCCGTAGTGGATGATTTGTTTTTTTTAGACAGCAGGTTGTGACAAGTTTGGTACACATACACAACTCTGCCTTTGCCACAACCTAAAATGAGGTTGTGGTTAGGTTGTGTGTGTTGTGGCCGAGGCGAGTATAGTGTTGGGAGAGCAGAGGGTGTAGGAGTTACTTTGTGTGGGCGTGAACCTGGGCGTTTGTTTCACAGCTTCAGCTCGTTGCTGAGACGTCAACAGCTTCGCCAGAGTGACCTGAAGGATCATAAAGTGTGGTGAAGGAACTTCTTCAAACTAAATAACGAACACTTTTCTTGTGGTTAATGGTAGGTTGTGGTGGCGGGCGATGGTGGTTCCTACCAGGGCCCTTAACACCTCTATTTACCTTGTCCTCACATGTCTGGCGCCACTGTTGTCCTCACATGTCTGGCGCCACTGTTGTCCTCACGTGTCTGGCGCCACTGTTGTCCTCACGTGTCTGGCGCCACTGTTGTCCTCACATGTCTGGCGCCACTGTTGTCCTCACGTGTCTGGCGCCACTGTTGTCCTCACATGTCTGGCGCCACTGTTGTCCTCACATGTCTGGCGCCACTGTTGTCCTCACATGTCTGGCGCCACTGTTGTCCTCACATGTCTGACGCCACTGTTGTCCTCACATGTCTGACGCCACTGTTGTCCTCACATGTCTGGCGCCACTGTTGTCCTCACATGTCTGACGCCACTGTTGTCCTCACGTGTCTGACGCCACTGTTGTCCTCACGTGTCTGGCGCCACTGTTGTCCTCACATGTCTGGCGCCACTGTTGTCCTCACATGTCTGGCGCCACTGTTGTCCTCACGTGTCTGACGCCACTGTTGTCCTCACATGTCTGGCGCCACTGTTGTCCTCACATGTCTGGCGCCACTGTTGTCCTCACATGTCTGACGCCACTGTTGTCCTCACGTGTCTGGCGCCACTGTTGTCCTCACATGTCTGACGCCACTGTTGTCCTCACATGTCTGGCGCCACTGTTGTCCTCACATGTCTGACGCCACTGTTGTCCTCACGTGTCTGACGCCACTGTTGTCCTCACGTGTCTGGCGCCACTGTTGTCCTCACATGTCTGGCGCAACTGTTGTCCTCACATGTCTGGCGCCACTATTGTCCTCACGTGTCTGACGCCACTGTTGTCCTCACATGTCTGGCGCCACTGTTGTCCTCACATGTCTGGCGCCACTGTTGTCCTCACATGTCTGGCGCCACTGTTGTCCTCACATGTCTGGCGCCACTGTTGTCCTCACGTGCCTGGCGCCACTGTTGTCCTCACGTGCCTGGCGCCACTGTTGTCCTCACATGTCTGGCGCCACTGTTGTCCTCACATGTCTGGCGCCACCTTCAGGATATCCGATCCTGCTTCAGCCCTTCAGGATATCCGATCCTGCTTCAGCCCTTCAGGATATCCGATCCTGCTTCAGCCCTTCAGGATATCCGATCCTGCCCCAGCCCTTCAGGATATCCGATCCTGCCCCAGCCCTTCAGGATATCCGATCCTGCTTCAGCCCTTCAGGATATCCGATCCTGCTCCAGCCCTTCAGGGTATCCGATCCTGCTTCAGCCCTTCAGGATATCCGATCCTGCTTCAGCCCTTCAGGATATCCGATCCTGCTTCAGCCCTTCAGGATATCCGATCCTGCCCCAGCCCTTCAGGATATCCGATCCTGCCCCAGCCCTTCAGGATATTCGATCCTGCCCCACCCCTTCAGGATATCCGATCCTGCTTCAGCTCTTCAGGATATCCGATCCTGCTTCAGCCCTTCAGGATATCCGATCCTGCTCCAGCCCTTCAGGATATCCGATCCTGCTCCAGCCCTTCAGGATATCCGATCCTGCTTCAGCCCTTCAGGATATCCGATCCTGCCCCAGCCCTTCAGGATATCCGATCCTGCCCCAGCCCTTCAGGATATCCGATCCTGCCCCAGTCCTTCAGGATATCCGATCCTGCCCCAGCCCTTCAGGATATCCGCTCCTGCTCCAGCCCTTCAGGATATCCGATCCTGCCCCAGCCCTTCAGGATATCCGATCCTGCCCCAGCCCTTCAGGATATCCGATCCTGCCCCAGCCCTTCAGGATATCCGATCCTGCTCCAGCCCTTCAAGATATCCGCTCCTGCTCCAGCCCTTCAGGATATCCGATCCTGCCCCAGCCCTTCAGGATATCCGCTCCTGCTCCAGCCCTTCAGGATATCCGATCCTGCCCCAGCCCTTCAGGATATCCGATCCTGCCCCAGCCCTTCAGGATATCCGATCCTGCCCCAGCCCTTCAGGATATCCGATCCTGCCCCAGCCCTTCAGGATATCCGATCCTGCCCCAGCCCTTCAGGATATCCGATCCTGCTCCAGCCCTTCAAGATATCCAATCCTCCTCCAGCCCGTCAAGATATCGATTACGATCTTCCAGAAACAGAAATGTCCCACGAGATTCCAGTCATCAATTTTGTATCGCTGGCCTTTGTGAGAGAGAGCGAGTGTTTGTGTGTTTGTTCTCACCTAGTTGTACTTGCGGGGGTTGAGCTTCGGCTCATTATCCCGCCTCTCAACTGTCAATCAACTGGTGTACAGGTTCCTGAGTCTACTGGGCTCTATCATATTTTTACTTGAAATTGTGTATGGAGTCAGCCTCCACTACATCACTGCCTAATGCATTCCATCTGTTAACTACTCTGACACTGAAAAAAAATTCTTTCTAACGTCCCTGTGGCTCATTTGGGTACTCAGTTTCCACCTGTGTCCCCCTTGTGCGAGGTTCCACCCTTGTTAAATAAATTATTTATATGCCCTACCAATTCCGTTGAGAATTTTGAATGTGGTGATTATGTCTCCCCCTAACTCGTCTGTCTTCCAGCAATGTGGGGTGCAGCTCAAGCAACCTTTCCTTGTAACTCATACCTTGTAGTTCTGGAACTAGTCTGGTGGCATACCTTTCAACCATCCCCCAACTTCGTCTTATGCTTCACCAGGTATGAACTCCACCCTGGAACCGCATACTGTAGAATTGGTCTGACGTGTGTGGGTCTACAAGGTTCTAAATTGTTCCTTTCGCACATTTCTACAGGCAGTTCTGATAGCCTGCCTCACATACGCCGCTGATGATATCCTCTTGATGTGGACTTCAGGAGACAGGATCGGTGGGATATCAACTCCTAGATCCTTCTCTCTGTCCGTTTCGTGCAGGACTTTGTCTCCCATTTGGTACCTTGTGTCTGGCCTCCTGCTCCCTCCACCTAGCTGCATTACTTTACATTTACTGGAGTTAAACTCTACTGTCATTTGTTGGACCATTCCTTCAGTTTGTCCAGGTCCTCTTGTAGCCTCTAGCTGTCTTCCTCATTCTTAATCCTCCTCAATTTTTGCACCACCAGCAAAAACATTGAGAGGAATGAGTTTATTCCCTCTGGATGATCGTTTGCATATATTAGGAAATGGATAGGTCCAAGAACTGAACCCTGCGCAAGTCTTATGGGGATACTATGTCAAAGGCTTTCTGCCAGTCGAAAAGTATGCAGTCTTCCCATCCTTCTCTTGTCTAATTTTTGTCATCTGGACATAGAATTCTTTAAAACCTGTGAGGTAAGATTTTCCATTCCTGAACCCATGCTGATGCTGTGTCCAGATTTTCTTGTAGTTTTTCTTCTCACTATCTTCTTCATCACCTTGCAGGGTATGCATGTTAGGGACACTGGCCTGACATGCATACGAGTTTCAGTTTCTCCTGTTTGTTTCCCTTGTATATTGGGACTACATTAGCTGTCTTCATATGCTTTAGCAGTTCTGTAACCAGTGCTTTCTTGAACGTCATTGAAAGAGGTAGGCACAGTGCTTCTGCTCCCTCTTTTAGTATCCATGGTGATATTTCATCTGGTCCAACAACCTTTGCCACATCCAATTAAAGCAAATGCTTCCTTACCTCCCCCACTTGAAACCTCAAATTTCTCCAGTTGTGCTTGGTTAGATATTCCCTCTCTTAGTTATGACACTTTTTGCTCTGGTCGAACCTGGCCTCAGGCCGGGCTCTGGGAGAAGAACTACTCCAAGAAGGAGGAAGGAGGAGGAGAGCGAGGAAGAAGGAGGAGGGTGAAGAGGGAGGAGAAGGAGTAGGGCGAGGTTGAACAGGCACTACATACTACAGGTATGTCCAGGTATGCTCTACTGTGAAGACCTCCTGAAATCTTTTAGCTCTTTTGGAAGACCTCCTGGAAGTGTGTCCCTCACACACTTCCTTGTCGTTTGTAGTCTGCTCTTGTCTTCAGTTTCACTTCGAGTTCCTTCACTGTTGTTTTTCCCTCAGATGTGGTTGTGCAGCAAT
>NC_091185.1:30470801-30488301 GCF_040958095.1 Procambarus clarkii
TTGTAAACTGTTTAATAAATGTAACCAAAGCCGTCAAAGATTGAGGAAAGATGTACACGTTCGTAAGTACCTGCCTAACTACTTCGTGAACCTGGCCCCCTGCACATCAATAATGTCTCCCGACTCGCGCGATAAAGTAACTCTTCTGACCGTTTTGGAAAAGTCTTGGAACTCCTCTGCCGGAGCCTTTGTCTGACTAATGCGATCTGAGCCCATCCTTCTTAACTTGAAACTTCCCCCCCAAGGACACACCACAGCTGCTGGGGGCTGCGGCAGCTGCTGGGAGCTGCGACAGCTGCTGGGGGCTGCGGCAGCTGCTGGGAGCTGCGACAGCTGCTGGGGGCTGCGACAGCTGCTAGGGGCTGCGACAGCTGCTGGGGGCTGCGACAGCTGCTGGGGGCTGCGACAGCTGCTGGGAGCTGCGGCAGCTGCTGGGAGCTGCGGCAGCTTCTCCTAATGGCTGCTGTACGCTGCTGGAAAAGCAAGTGAGGATTACCTCACTTTCTTGAAATTTACCGGAATGTAGACCATTGTCGTAACAGGGGCACAGATGGAGTGTGTTAATATCATTCCAGGATAGAGAGATGTCTGGTGGTCATTTCCTGTGGATGATGGGGTTCTCTGGAGGATGATGGTGTTCTCTGGAGGATGATGGTGTTCTCTGGAGGATGATGGTGTTCTCTGGAGGGTGATGGTGTTCTCTGGAGGATGATGGTGTTCTCTGGAGGGTGATGGTGTTCTCTGGAGGGTGATGGTGTTCTCTGGAGGATGATGGTGTTCTCTGGAGGATGATGGGGTTCTCTGGAGGATGATGGTGTTCTCTGGAGGATGATGGTGTTCTCTGGAGGGTGATGGTGTTCTCTGGAGGATGATGGTGTTCTCTGGAGGGTGATGGTGTTCTCTGGAGGGTGATGGTGTTCTCTGGTGGATGCTGGTGTTATCTGGTGGATGCTGGTGTTATCTGGTGGATGCTGGTGTTATCTGGTGGATGCTGGTGTTATCTGGTGGATGCTGGTGTTATCTGGTGGATGCTGGTGTTCTCTGGAGGGTGATGGTGTTCCCTGAAGGGTGATGGTGTTCTCTGGAGGGTGATGGTGTTCTCTGGAGGGTGATGGTGTTCCCTGGAGGGTGATGGTGTTCTCTGGAGGGTGATGGTGTTCTCTGGAGTGTGATGGTGTTCTCTGGAGGGTGATGGTGTTCCCTGGAGGGTGATGGTGTTCTCTGGAGGGTGATGGTGTTCTCTGGAGGGTGATGGTGTTCTCTGGAGGGTGATGGTGTTCTCTGGAGTGTGATGGTGTTCTCTGGAGGGTGATGGTGTTCTCTGGAGGGTGATGGTGTTCTCTGGAGTGTGATGGTGTTCTCTGGAGTGTGATGGTGTTCTCTGGAGTGTGATGGTGTTCTCTGGAGTGTGATGGTGTTCTCTGGAGTGTGATGGTGTTCTCTGGAGTGTGATGGTGTTCTCTGGAGGGTGATGGTGTTCTCTGGAGGGTGATGGTGTTCTCTGGAGGGTGATGGTGTTCTCTGGAGGGTGATGGTGTTCTCTGGAGGGTGATGGTGTTCTCTGGAGTGTGATGGTGTTCTCTGGAGGGTGATGGTGTTCTCTGGAGGGTGATGGTGTTCTCTGGAGGGTGATGGATGATGGACAGCACACTGGACTTGTGATCCTGTGGTCCCGGGTTCGATCCCGGACGCCGGCGAGATACAATGGGCAGAGTTTCTTTCCCCCTATGCCCCTGTTACCTAGCAGTAAAATAGGTACCTGGGTGTTAGTCAGCTGTCACGGGCTGCTTCCTGGGGGTGGAGGCCTGGTCGAGGACCGGGCCGCGGGGACACTAAAGCCCCGAAATCATCTCAAGATAACCTCAAGAACCTCTCAACACAGATAACGTCTAAATTTACAATACGATGGTTCATGGAAACGATTAATGAGAAACAGTCTAGGAAACAGACAGAGAGAGAGAGAGAGAGAGAGAGAGAGAGAGAGAGAGAGAGAGTGAGAGAGAGAGAGAGAGAGAGAGAGAGAGAGAGAGAGAGAGAGAGAGAGAGAGAGAGAGAGAGAGTGAGAGTGAGAGAGAGAGAGAGAGAGAGAGAGAGAGAGAGAGAGAGAGAGAGAGAGAGTGAGAGAGAGAAAGGGAGCGAGCAACCAGAATTCCTCAGGATTTTCATTCACATTAAATCCTGACATAATTAATGCCATTGTTAATCGCTGCAGATCTCTTGGAGAGAGAAAAAATAAGTTACTCCATCAGCTGGAAGCCTGCTAACTTGAGCCGGGCGAGGTGTAAGTTACCGGGGCTCTTCACACCCTACCTTCTCAACCATTGATCAAGACTCAAACTAATTAAAGGAGAAGACTAGTTTTGTGCAGACTATCCAATACGCAGACGTGTGTAGCAAGTCTTACGGAGGAGGAGATGTCTGGGATAAGACTTTGTGTAGTAAGTCTTGCGGAGGAGGAGATGTCTAGATAAGACTTTGTGTAGCAAGTCTTACGGAGGAGGAGGAGATGTCTAGATAAGACTTTGTGTAGTAAGTCTTGCGGAGGAGGAGGAGATGTCTAGATAAGACTTTGTGTAGTAAGTCTTACGAAGCGGAAGATGACGGAACTCGTGTAACTCCGAGAGGCTCCAGCAAGACTAGACGAGGAAATGTGTTTCTGGTAACTTCACTGAGGGTAATTAGACAGCTTGGAAAATTGCTGGTTAAAAATTTTCAAGTGGGAATTTATAGATTATTCGCATGAGCATTCGGGCGGTTTAGGGTTAATGTACGGTTGAGGGTCTTGAGATCTTGAGATGATTTCGGGGCTTAGCGTCCCCGCGGCCCGGTCCTCGACCAGGCCTCCACTCCCAGGAAGCAGCCCGTAGCAGCTGTCTAACTCCCAGGTACCTATTTACTGCTAGCTGAACAGGAGCAATCAGGCTGAAAAAAACTGCCCCATTTATTTCCACCTCCGCTGGGGATGGAACCCGGAACCTTAGGACTACGAATCCCGAGTACTGTCCACTCAGCCGTCAGGCCCCGTAGCCAGACTGGGGCCTGACAGCCATCGGGGTATCGAGCTTCACCTCATTTTTTTATCGAAATGTTCCTTTGGTCGGTGTTGTCCCCGTATTCACCACCTTCCTGCACCCTTCAGAGGACTTCGACCTACCTGATGGGGGCAGCTCTTTCATTCCTCAAACCTTTGTGAGGCGACTAAGATGTCCAAGACGAGACAGAGAGAGACAGAGACAGAGAGACAGAGAGAGAGAGAATACGAGGTTTATATAAAAACAAATACATTCTCTAAATTTGTGACATATATATATATATATATATATATATATATATATATATATATATATATATATATATATATATATATATATTATATATATATATATATATGTATATATATATATATATATATATATATATATATATATATATATATTATATATATATATATATATATGTATATATATATATATATATATATATATATATATATAATATATATATATATATATATATATATATATATATATATATATATATATATATATATATATATATATATATATATAAAAATGCATCCGCCAGCGAATTGAAAATAGACTGATTATATGCTGAAGAAGATGAAACACTCAGAAAAACTTGATTCCACCGATAAAAACATTATATTACCTCTCCTGTGACGCCATAACTGGAAATTTGTGAGACTGAGGTCTTCAGTATGTTGGTCTGTGGGACCAGTATGTTGGTCTGTGGGACCAGTATGTTGGTCTGTGGGACCAGTATGTTGGTCTGTGGGACCAGTATGTTGGTCTGTGGGACCAGTATGTTGGTCTGTGGGACCAGTATGTTGGTCTGTGGGACCAGTATGTTGGTCCGTGTCACCAATATGTTGGTCTGGTCCCAACGGTCCTCATATGCCATTGTTTATCATTCAAGTCTATATCAAAACCGCTGCAGATACACACACACACACTTAGTGGACTTCAACATGGGAGAGTAAGACGTAATCAGGCAATTCGAGCCTTCTAGGAAAGCTTTGAGACAGTTTATATATTATGCTGAACATATTTATGGAAAGAAAATTGAGGCGACAACTTTGGATGAGGCACTCGGCTGTCACCGGTAAGAGACGAACCTTGCAGTGGCAGATTGCAATCTCTCAGAGGAGCGCCCTTCCGGAAACATCTTCAGGTGAGTCTCAAGTGCGTCGAATCTGATCCTAAGTCCCTCAGGATCGGATCCATGTTTACATAGCAGGTTTTCTCCATTTCAGAGACACTCGCAACCTTGGAAATAGCGAAAAAAGAGAGTTTTGATCTTCAGAGTTAAGGTTGGAAAACATTTCATATACCGGAATATACCGTTTATCAAGTGTTGGGGGACTGAACGCCTGTATAAACCTATTTTAGGTATAGATTAAGTAATAATTGTAATTACGATGCAATAAGATGCTTATCTTAACATACTAAGATGGTTAGGTAAGGTCGGTGTTTTCTATGAAGCTTTTCAAGGTAAACTAAAATATTCACAATAAATTAGTATGTCACATATGCACTTATTTAATAAGTCAATATTGACTGTAAGAAATTGCGAGAACGTGTTGATTTGACACCACCACAGGGCCCAGGAATATATATATATATATATATAGCGAATATATATACATACGGCTTCTCCAATGGTTTCATCGAAGACATCATAAGAAGGAAAGTGAAAAGCTATGCAACCTCTGAAGAGACAACTAACACAACACCTATACCCCCTATTAGACTATTTTACAGGAACTTCTTTTCCACAGCTCATAAAACGGAGGAAAGGGTCCTGAAAGATATTGTTAATAGAAACGTTATCCCTACAGACAAAAATCAGAGGATACAACTGACGATTTACTATAAAACCAGAAAAACGGCCAGCCTACTCATGAGAAACTCTTCAGACACAAAACAGAACGCTTTAAAAGAGACTAACGTCGTCTATGCCTTCAAATGCCCACTTGGGGACTGTAAGCTCCAAAAAAACCCAGTATATAGGCAAGACAACAACATCTCTTTCTAGGCGTTTAACGATGCATAAGCAACAGGGCTCCATTAAGGAACATATAATCTCTTCCCATAACCAAACCATCGCCAGAGAAATCCTAGTAAACAACACAGAAATCATCGATAGATACAGCGATAGCAGGCGGCTTGACGTTTGCGAGGCACTACACATCAAGAAGTCAACACCAGCAATCAACAGCCAATTATTGCACAACTATATTCTACCCACCTCAAGACTCCGCTCCAATATAGGAGCATCAAGAAATATGGACCAATAGGCTTTCTACAAACACTTCTATTCAATACCCATTGTTTCTGTTCTGTCTTGTGTTGATACTTTTAATACCCTATTAATATCCCCTCCTGTTCTGTCTTGTGTTAATGCCACATCACCCTTCCCACCTCACTCAAATGTAGATATAATATCAGAGAGACGTAAGTTCTAATCAGTTGTGTATTTGTGAAGTCTTTGAAAATGTAATAAGTTTTACGAAACGCGCCCGTGTCGCGTCAGACTAGAAATAAAAATGAATTTTGGAGAAGTGATTTTTGATTTACCTCCAACAGTGAAGCGTAATGTACGAAAGATTGAGAAAATTCGTGTTAGAATTATTAATCTTACTTTTTCGGTCATATTTAATAATATATATATATATATATGTATATATATATATATATATATATATATATATATATATATATATATATATATATATATATATATATATATATATATATATATATAATTTTATTGAATATGGTTATCCGTCTCTCTCCCTGCCTGCCACACAGGCTGAGCCACACAGCCAGTGGTCGTGCCGTCCTGGACGTCTCCTGCATTATTTTGTGATTTAGAGAAAGAGTGTCACCCACCCTCTAGTCCAGAGTCCCGTGGTGGTGTCACCTGGTGTCACCTGGTGTGTCGTCTTAGTCTGGCTCAACCACCGTTGGTTTTGGAGAACAGAACCAGTGAAGAGCAGAGGTGCCATAGGCACAATCAGAGAACACTGTATAAACATCAGAGGTCCAGTGAAGAGCAGAGGTGCCATAGACACAATCAGAGAACACTGTATAAACATCAGAGGTCCGCGGTTGTTCAACGTCCTCCCAGCGAGCATCAGAAATATTGCCGGGACAGCCGTGGACATCTTCAAGAGGAAACTAGATTGTTTTCTTCAAGGAGTGCCGGACTAACCGGGCTGTGGTGGATATGTGGGCCTGCGGGCCGCTCCAAGCAACAGCCTGGTGGACCAAACTCTCACAAGTCAAGCCTGGCCTCGGGCCGGGCTTTGGGGGAGTAGAAGAACTCCCTGAACCCCATCAACCAGGTTTGACGGACAATTAGACAAAAGTTTAAGCTATGCCCGGACATTGAACCTGCAGCTACGACCGGACTGGCCAGCCTAGAGCTACGCTCGGACCCCTCACGCTCGGCCTGACCTTCAGATCAACTCGTGGACTCAGGACATCGATTAACTCTGGCTTTTATAGGAACACTATTTTGGGAGTCTGTGGCCATAGGTCCCCACTACCACTCTGCTTTGTTCAGCGTTATCACGGTACATTTTACTGCACATTTGGTGTATAACAAAGGCAGAGATTGTTCATTTACAGGTTTAGATAGATTATGAGTTTGTGTGTAATAGATTGTAGAGTTTAGAGTAGCGGGGTTAAGCGAGTTCTGTTAGCCTCGTATTCCTGACCCGCCTCCGTGACGTCATCGCTGGGTTATTTAAGATACTGGGGCCTGGATACAACAGGCAGCTAGTTGCGAAACATTTACATCTTTTTCTCAGTTGTTGAAGGGGTTTGTTTACATTTTTTTAAACTGTTTACGTGTATTGGAATTTCTCTCGCTTGCTCTCGCTCTCTTTGTCTGTCTGTCTGTCTCTGTTTCTCTCTCTCTCTCCTCTCGCTCTCTCTCTCCTCTCGCTCTCTCTCTCCTCTCGCTCTCTCTCTCCTCTCTCTCTCTCTCTCCTCTCTCTCTCTCTCTCTCCTCTCTCTCTCTCTCTCTCCTCTCTCTCTCTCTCTCTCTCCTCTCTCTCTCTCTCTCTCTCTCTCTCTCTCTCTCTCTCTCTCTCTCTCTCTCTCTCTCTCTCTCTCTCTCTCTCTCTCTCTCTCTCTCTCTCTCTCTCTCTCTCTCTCCCTCTCTCTCTCTCTCTCCCTCTCTCTCTCTCTCTCCCTCTCTCTCTCTCTCTCTCTCCCCTCCCTTTCCCCCCTTCCCCCCCCCCCCTCCCTCCCTTCCCCCCCCCCCGCCACCGTGACATCAAAGTGGATGGCGTCACTCTGGGTCCACTCTGGCCTGCCTGTTAGTGTTATAAAGGGTGAACTGAAGCACGCTGATAAGAGGGTAGATGGTGATAGGGGGATAAAGAGGGGGCAGAGACGGCCGAGAATGACCTTAATACATAGAGAACACACACATTTATGCTTCGATGGATATTGCTTAGTTTTGAGTAGTTCATTTATTATCCACCCCATACCTATGTTGTGGATGGTAGCTAGTGAACCCCATACCCATCCCGTGGGCGATACTGAACCCCATACCCATCCCGTGGGCGGTAGTGAACCCCATACCCATCCCGTGGGCGGTAGTGAACCCCATACCCATCCCGTGGGCGGTAGTGGAAAGGGTTATACAGACACATAGTGGGTTCAGGGACTGAAGCCCCAAATTCAATTAGCTAAGTCAAGTTACATCTGTAATGTCAACTGACAAAAGGTATTGTCGATACCCACCACTTAATACCCTATGCCAGCCCGACTTCTCGCGCCCTCTCATCACTGTGACTCTCTGACTCCTGTCTGTTAGGTAATGCCGTACACATGCAGACGAGGAGTCACAATAACGTGGCTGAAATATGTTGACCAAACCACACACTACAAAGTGAAGGGACGACGACGTTTCGGTCCGTCCTGGACCATTTCTCAAGTCAATCAATAAGTCGATTGTCTGACACATGTTAGTGCTTACTCCCGCCTACGTCTCGAGTTTGTAATCTCCTGTGTGGTACTGTATCAAAGGCTTTTTGGCAGTCTAGAAATAGACAGTCTGATTAACCTAGTCTGCTCTGCCTTATTTTTTTTTTGTTTTTACTATATCATAGAACTCCAGTAAGTTCGTCAGGCATGATTTCCTTTCCTTAAAGCCATGTTGTTGTTTGATTACATTCCTAGTTCTCTCCTGGTGTCTAACTAGTCAATTCCTGATTATTCTTTCATGTACTTTGCAGGGAAATCCTCATTAGTGACACTGGTCTGTAGTTAAGTATATCTTCTCTATCTGATTTCTGGTTTATTGGCACCATATTTGCTTTCTTCCAGCTGATGGGCAATTCACCCTTCGAAAAGCATTGATCAAGCTTTCATATGCTAGTGATCATAGCATTGATCATTTTTAATCAATGCTAAAGGTACGCTGAGGACCTGTTCTGCTTCTTCTAACTCTGTGATATCCATGGTCTAATAGCTTTAGTTTTGTTTAGTTATCTTATCTTGAGGTTATCTTGAGATGATTTCGGGGCTTTAGTGTCCCCGCGGCCCGGTCCTCGACCAGGCCTCCACCCCCAGGAAGCAGCCCGTGACACCTGACTAACACCCAGGTACCTATTTTACTGCTAGGTAACAGGGGCATAGGGTGAAAGAAACTCTGCCCATTATTTCTCGCCGGCGCCTGGGATCGAACCCGGGACCATAGGATCACAAGGCCAGCGTGCTGTCCGCTCGGCCGACCGGCTCCCTAGGGATGCTAGTTGTGTCCTAACTTGCTCTGTTGACACATCTCTCTCGTCAGGGGTTAACCCCCCCCCCCCCCCCCCACGTCCTCTAGCACTGGCAGCTGTGCAGGCTCAGTGTTTGACCACTACTTGCGCAACCTGTCCTCTTAAAAAGAACGTCGCTTTTGGCCGTTTGTCCGTATGGCCGAATTTGGACGTAATTTGAAAATGAAAAAAAAATGAAAATAAATTTGTGATTTTTTTTTCTTCAACAACAGTAAGTTAAGGGTCCTCTGATAGGTTAGGTGGGCAGGAAATTCTCATAAAGTTTCAAAACGTTATGAAAAACGTTAATTTAAATTGTCCTCTCATAACCTCTGCGCGTACGCCGGACGACTCAAATAGAAAACGGAACAGAACGTCACTTTTGTGAGTCGATTTCATTTCAAATTACGTCCAAATTTGGCTATAGTGCGCATACGAGCCAATGCCAAAAGTGACGTTATTTTTAAGAGGACGGGTTGACCTGGCAGCTGGTTGACCAGACCACACACTAGAAGTTGAAGGGACGACGACGTTTCGGTCCGTCCTGGGCCATTCTCAAGTGGATTATTCTGGCAGCTGGCATTGACCTCCTCACAAACGTTCTTATTTCTCGTATATTCACCTCCTCTCTTTCGTGACCTCTTGGTCGTAATTCTATACAACCATTTGTCTCGTAATTCACTTGGTCATTCTCTCTCATTTTTCTTTTTATGTGATTATTTAGTTGTTTTAGTTGTGTCTTGGCTTTAGGGTCAATGTCACTTTCTTGGTGGCATCTGGCACTATGTGCTCACCTTGTTGTGCTTGCTTTGTTGAGCTTTGGTTCTTTGGTCCCGCCTCTTAACTGTCAGTCAGCTGGAGATATGTATTCTTGTGTCCTGACCCCTGTTGCATCTGTTCCGGTTTTCCTCTGTCCTTTGACCCTATTATTTCTTCCATTCCTGTGTGTGTGTGCGTGCGCGCGCGTGTACTCACCTAATTGTGCTTGCGTTACTTGAGCTTTGGCTCTTTGGTCCCGCTTTTCAACTGTCAATCAACTGGTGTACAGATTCCTGAGCCTATTGGGCTCTATCATATCTACACTTGAAACTGTGTATAGAGTCAGCCTCCACCACATCACTTCCTAATGCATTCCATTTGTCAACCACTCTGACACTAAAAAAGTTCTTTCTAATATCTCTGTGGCTCATTTGGGCACTCAGTTTCCACCTGTGTCCCCTTGTACGTGTTCCCCTTGTGTTAAATAGCCTGTCTTTATCAACGCTATCAATTCCCTTGAGAATCTTATATGTGGTGATCATGTCCTCCCCCCTAACTCTTCTGTCTTCCAGCGAAGTGAGATTTAATTCCCGTAGTCTCTCCTCGTAGCTCATACCTCTCAGCTCGGGTACTAGTCTGGTGGCAAACCTTTGAAACTTTTCCAGTTTAGTCTTGGAAGTGTGGTTGTGTGTGTGTGTGTGTGTGTGTGTGTGTGTGTGTGTGTGTGTGTGTGTGGTTGTGTGTGTGTGTGTGTGTGTGTGTGTGTGTGTGTGTGTGTGTGTGTGTGTGTACGCATGCATGCATCCTGTCATATATACATATCTGTGCATGCGCATACACACACAGCTCTCACACCGTTGATATAACTCAGAGAGAGAAAAAAAAACCTAGTCACGCAACAATAACGCAGTTAGGCACAACTTCCACTGACCAATGTTTGCTCCGAGTTAAACTTCACATTTGTTGGCCAATTTGCATAATCGGAAATTCTTTTCACAAGCACACGAACTGCGAGACTGCCAGCCAGTCTGACCCTTGCTGCAGCTTGCCCGAGGGTGTGTCCTGGCCTCACACGGGTGACCAGGTATATCCTGGCCTCACACGGGTGACCAGGTATATCCTGGCCTCACACCGGTGACCAGGTATATCCTGGCCTCACACCGGTGACCAGGTATATCCTGGCCTCACACGGGTGACCAGGTATATCCTGGCCTCACACGGGTGACCAGGTATATCCTGGCCTCACACGGGTGACCAGGTATATCCTGGCCTCACACGGGTGACCAGGTATATCCTGGCCTCACACCGGTGACCAGGTATATCCTGGCCTCACACGGGTGACCAGGTATATCCTGGCCTCACACGGGTGACCAGGTATATCCTGGCCTCACACGGGTGACCAGGTATATCCTGGCCTCACACGGGTGACCAGGTATATGTTGCAATGTTGCTTCCTGACCACAAGCGAGTCCAATTCCCGGATATTTGACATATTAAACGTTTAATTGTACGGGATGGATAATTAGGGGGAGGGGAGGGGGGGAGAGGTGTAGTCGGGTGGATTCTCCTTTCAGCCTGTCGTTCTATAGCCTGTCGTCCTGTAGCCTGTCCTCCTATAGCCTGTCCTTCTGTAGTCTGTCCTCCTATAGCCTTTCTTCCTATAGCCTGTCCTATAGCCTGCCCTCCTATAGCCTGTCCTCCTGTAGCCTGTCCTCCTACAGCCTGTCCTCCTACAGCCTGTCCTCCTACAGCCTGTCCTCCTACAGCCTGTCCTCCTACAGCCTGTCCTCCTACAGCCTGTCCTCCTACAACCTGTCCTCCTACCAAGAACGTCGCTTTTCGCACGTATGCGTCACATAAGGCCAAAAATCGTCGTACTAGACAATGGAAGCGGCTGGCGAAAGTGACGTACTGTCCCGTTTTCTGTTTTGGGTCCTCTGGCAGGTTAGGAGAGACTACTTTAAATTGACGACTTTCTGGACGTTGTGAAACCTTTGGTTAATCGGACTGCTTGCTTAGCGCTGGACACGGAAGAACGCACAGCCTGATAAGTCAATAAACATGTTGTTGTTGTTTAAGATTCGCTACCTGGAACAAAAAGTTCCAAGTAGCACGGCCTATGGTGAGCCCCGTAATGGACTTAGCAATAGACCAGCTGACATGAATTCAGACAGAAAACGGTAGTATTATATCATTGTTTCCAGGACGGAATTATATATTGACCACACACTAGAAAGTGAAGGGACGACGACGACGTTTCGGTCCGTCCTGGACCATTCTCAAGTCGAGGGTGAAGTTCATTCTCACACTCGACTTGAGAATGGTCCAGGACGGACCGAAACGTCGTCGTCCTTTCACTTTCTAGTGTGTGGTCTGGTCAACATATTTCAGCCACGTTATTGTGACTCCTCGTCTGCAGAATTATATACATTCAGTAAATAGTCTCCGTGGTCTAGTCTAGTAAATCTTGTAAATCGTGGTCTAGTAAACAGTCTAGTCTCTTTACAGTCTCCGTGGTGTAGTGGTAAGACACTCGCCTGACGTTCCGCGAGCGCTTTGTCATGGGTTCGTATCCTGGCCGGGGAGGATTTACTGGGCGCAAATCCTTAACTGTAGCCTCTGTTTAACTCAACAGTAAAATGTGTACTTGGTTGTAACAACGATTCTTCGCGGCGGGGATCGTATTCCAGGGACCTGCCCGAAACGCTACGCGTACTAGTGGCTCTACAAGAATGTAACAACTCTTGTATATATCTAAAAAAAAAAATAGGGAAAAGACAGCTCTTGAGACGGGTACACACATGGTAGGCTTATGAATCAGCATAGAAAGACAGAGACAAGACAAATAAGACAAAAATAAAATATTGACAAAGAAAGGGACAAGCTGGGTGCCAAATCATGTAGGAATACTAGGGAATGACAATGCAGACGAAGCTGCAAAACTTGCAACTAAGATAAGAAATGTAGACATTTACATACCACAGAGTCTATCACAGATTAAGAAAGTAATGAGAAACAGAGCAATGCCAAAGATGTACAGTGACCACAACACAGCAGTTGCAACATCAGGATCTGCGGGTTGGTACAAGAATTTAACCAACTACGAACCACTTAGTTTGATGAAAGGGAGCAGTAAAGCAACAGAAGTACACTTACATCGCATCAGGCTTGGATACCCATGTGCATGGGAAATAGGCTTACAGGTTCCGGAAGATGAAAGGAAATGTCAACACTATGGAGAAATGCCCGACAGACCACTGGAACATTATCTAACACAGTGTACAGTTACAGCTACAACAGACCACTGGAACATTATCTAACACAGTGTACAGTTACAGCTACAACAGACCACTGGAACATTATCTAACACAGTGCACAGTTACAACCACAACAGACCACTGGAACATTATCTAACACAATGCACAGTTACAGCCACAACAGACCACTAGAACATTATCTAACACAGTGCACAGTAACAGCCACAACAGACCACTGGAACATTATCTAACACAGTGCACAGTTACAACCACAACAGACCGCTGGAACACTATCTAACACAGTGCACAGTTACAACTACAACAGACCACTGGAACACTAACACAGTGCACAGTTACAACCACAACAAACCACTGTTCAGCAAAGAAAAGTGAAGGCAGTGATAGAATGCCTTCTTCAGTGTGAAGGCAGTGGCACAATTCCTTCTTTAAGGTGAAGCTAGTGATGGAAGCCCTTCTTTATTATGAGGGAAGTGATAGAAGCCCTTCTTTAGTGTGAGGGTGATAATAGAAGCCCCTTCTTTAGTGTGAGGGTGATAACAGAAGCCTCTTCTTTAGTGTGAGGGTGATAATAGAAGCCCCTTCTTTAGTGTGAGAGTGATAACAGAAGCCTCTTCTTTAGTGTGAGGGTGATAATAGAAGCCCTTCTTTAGTGTGAGGGTGATAATAGAAGCCCTTCTTTAGTGTGAGGGTGATAATAGAAGCCCTTCTTTAGTGTGAGGGTGATAATAGAAGCCCTTCTTTAGTGTGAGAGTGATAATAGAAGCCCTTCTTTAGTGTGAGGGTGATAATAGAAGCCCTTCTTTAGTGTGAGGGTGATAATAGAAGCCCTTCTCTATTGTGAGGGTGATAATAGAAGCCCTTCTTTAGTGTGAGGGTGATAATAGAAGCCCTTCTTTAGTGTGAGAGAAGTGTGACAGAGCCACAACACTTCACACAATCCACCAACTCGTCTCACTACCGAGTTCAAGATGCAGAAACCTGCCATCAATCAGACCTGAGACGACGACAACGTTCAAATTAAGACTGGTCGCTGCTGCTGCTGCTGGTGTCGTCCAGTCGGCCACGAGGGGGGCGCAAGGCGCCACAACATCATTAGATATTCTTTCGTAAACATTGGGAAGACTTGATTAGATTTGGCCGCCGGTGTTGACAGGCGTCGGGAGGTGTGGCGGCACGAGACGAGGGAAGCTATGGAAATTTTAAATTTAAATTTTGCCCCGAGGGGCGAGTTTATTGGGCAGCGTCACTCATCCTGTGAGTGGACACACCGCCATAGTGACAGTATTGGGCAGCGCCACTCATCCTGTGAGTGGACACACCGCCATAGTGACAGTATTGGGCAGCGCCACTCTTCCTGTGAGTGGACACACCGCCATAGTGACAGTATTGGGCAGCGCCACTCATCCTGTGAGTGGACACACCGCCATAGTGACAGTATTGGGCAGCGCCACTCATCCTGTGAGTGGACACACCGCCATAGTGACAGTATTGGACAGCGCCACTCATCCTGTGAGTGGACACACCGCCATAGTGACAGTATTGGACAGCGCCACTCATCCTGTGAGTGGACACACCGCCATAGTGGCAGTATTGGGCAGCGCCACTCATCCTGTGAGTGGACACACCGCCATAGTGACAGTATTGGGCAGCGTCACTCATCCTGTGAGTGGACACACCGCCATAGTGACAGTATTGGACAGCGCCACTCATCCTGTGAGTGGACACACCGCCATAGTGACAGTATTGGGCAGCGCCACTCATCCTGTGAGTGGACACACCGCCATAGTGACAGTATTGGGCAGCGCCACTCATCCTGTGAGTGGACACACCGCCATAGTGACAGTATTGGGCAGCGCCACTCTTCCTGTGAGTGGACACACCGCCATAGTGACAGTATTGGGCAGCGCCACTCATCCTGTGAGTGGACACACCGCCATAGTGACAGTATTGGGCAGCGCCACTCATCCTGTGAGTGGACACACCGCCATAGTGACAGTATTGGGCAGCACCACTCATCTTGTGAGTGGACACACCGCCATAGTGACAGTATTGGGCAGCGCCACCCATCCTGTGAGTGGACACACCGTCATAGTGACAGTATTGGGCAGTGCCACTCATCCTGTGAGTGGACACACCGCCATAGTGACAGTATTGGGCAGCGCCACTCATCCTGTGAGTGGACACACCGCCATAGTGACAGTATTGGGCAGCGCCACTCATCCTGTGAGTGGACTCACCGCCATAGTGACAGTATTGGGCAGCGTCACTCATCTTGTGAGTGGACACACCGCCATAGTGACAGTATTGGGCAGCGCCACTCATCTTGTGAGTGGACACACCGCCATAGTGACAGTATTGGGCAGCGCCACTCATCTTGTGAGTGGACACACCGCCATAGCAGAATGTACTACACTCCCCTATAGGAAGAAAACCCGCTGGGTTGTTCATCCTGTCACTTGTACCCAGACACAGCTGGGACTTGCTTAACTGTCTCAAGTGGACGAGTCTGGAGGAGGGAGAATGATCTTACCTGATTCCGTTCTTTCAGCTGTGGTTATGGGACCACCTTTCCATTGATACACACGCTGCCACCCACCCTGTCACCCCTGTCACCCCTGGAGATACACACAATATACATCTATCCACCATATGGAGAGGTATACAATCTCGATGTCATCTACTATCTAAGCGGGACACAGCTTCTAGTTACACAGCACCTTTGGCGCCACTGTTCCACACTGTTCACTACCTTGCGATGCAATATACCCCTCCAGTGAGTGGCGGGGAGGTTATCAGTGTACCCAGGGGTGCACTGGAGCCCTTCCAGGTCCTCCAGTGAACCCTGTGTAGATTGTAAGTGTCTTCCAAGATTTTCAATGCCCCTGGGTACATGGTAGGTATATCTTCTAGGCCCTTCAGTAGTACCCTGGGTTAAGTATCTTCTCAGATCTCTAGTGACCCCCAAAGCACATGGTAAATGTCCCTCAGAGCCTTAACAGAGAGAGACACACGGACCCCGGCAGGTCCCCAAGCGTCCAGTGGCCCCTGGGTGCATGGAGGGTATTTTGCTAGGCGACCAGTGGGCCCTGGCCACAGGATCTATAACTTCGAGTCGGAGCTTCCTGGCCGGAACGTCCAATAGTGTCAATGAATCGATGGCAGTCCCTCTCCACCTGGCGCTACTACGGGCAGTAGTGCACCTTCCCTGGCAGAGGAGAGAGAGGGGGCCACGGAGCTCTCTGAGGTGGGAGGGTGATCTTTGAAGAGAAAAGGGCTCTCTGGGACTCTGGTGGGAAGGGATTGGGGCTTTCTAAAGGGGGAGAGGGCTCTGTGAATGGGGAGAGAGCTCTCTGGGGAGGCTGGAGGAGGCAGTGTAAATGAGAAAGGGGAAGCCAGATGAGGTCCCTGTTTACTGTTAATCCCGGCAGACGTCTGCGGCTCCATGCAAACACTCCTGGAAACGAAGACCGATTCATTCCCAGTTAAAAATTATATTGGGCCGATTGTCTCTTTGGTTATGTTGCTGTGTTCAGAGGTACTCGGGGCTTGGTCATGAGCCGGGCTGCAGCTGTGGTATTACCAGGCCACCACCCGGATTCACAAAGCAGTTTCCCAAGCACTTACGAACGTGTACATCTTTCCTCCATCTTTGACGGCTTTGGTTACATTTATTAAACAGTTTACAAGCATGAAAACTTGTCAATCAACTGTTGTTATTGTTATAAACAGCCTCCTGGTGCTTCGGAACTCATTAACTGTTTAATAATTGTAAACAAAACGGCCAAAGATTGAGAAAAGATGTACACGTTCGTAAGTGCTTGCGTAACTGCTTCGTGAATCTGACCCCAAATACTCCACTAATGACACAAAGTGACCTTCCAAGTATCTGTAGTCTAAGACACCCGACACACTTCCAAGTATCTGTAGTCTGAAACACCCGACACACTTCCAAGTATCTGTAGTCTAAGACACCCGACACAGGCCCTCAAGGATTTCAAAATGTCTTAAAATGCGAATTTCAAACAATATTAACTCAGATTATTTTAATCTTAAATTTGCAGTAAATACTACACAAAATTAACGCCTTCAACAGCGGGTTTGACTCTCACGACGGAACTTCTGCCGCATCTAAAGTGACTTTTCTATACCACTTTTCAGCTGGGCGCATGAAAAGTGCTCCGATGTATTTAGGTAAAACCTTAATTGGT
Source organism: Procambarus clarkii (assembly GCF_040958095.1). NCBI lineage: Eukaryota > Metazoa > Arthropoda > Malacostraca > Decapoda > Cambaridae > Procambarus > Procambarus clarkii. The sequence continues at coordinate 30,487,847 of NC_091185.1, forward strand.
CTCTGAGTACACTGCTCATTCCTATGGCCCAATATGCTCCGCAACCTTATCAACTGTTCCCAAAAGTAATCTATCAGTGTAATTACTTATGTAAGTTACTTATGAGTGGGATGTTCTCTACAGCCTACTGTCTTTCCTGCTGGTATAAGTAATTGTTCCATGGTATTACACACAGAAATCACAATAGCGTAATGTATCAATGAACAAAGCCACAAGGGCCGTGACGAGGGTTCGAACCTGGGTCCGACATCTTCCCAGACGCTGCCTTAATCGACTGGGCTACGACATGGTCAAAAGAGGTTCAATCTGAGGAAGATCTCGGGCGTAGGTTCGAATCCTCGTCACGGCCCTTGTGGATTTGTTCCATGGTGTTCCCTTCAGAGGTGTTATGGTATACCTAAGAGTTTGGCTGTTGGACCAGGAACAGTTGCGAAAATAAATCTGTTTTTTGTTTC